>NW_027520583.1:0-27275 GCF_051991245.1 Festucalex cinctus
TGTGTACATTTGAGCTGAATGTGTCAAAATCTTAAAAATTAACAGGTGCCCAAGCAATTTCATGCTAGAATCATCATCCGGATGCCAAAATAAACTAAATACAGCAAAAGATTTGAGTGCACAACGTTTGGTTTAGGTTTGACAGCCATAATCACCTTTTTATTGCTTTAAATGCGTTTTTAGCGCATGATTGTACATTTGAGCTGAATGTGTCAAAATCTTAAAAATTAACAGGTGCCCAAGCAATTTCATGCTAGAATCATCATCCGGATGCCAAAATAAACTAAATACTGCAAAAGATTTGAGTGCACAACGTTTGGTTTAGATTTGACAGCCATAATCAGCAATTGTGTACATTTGAGCTGAATGTGTCAAAATCTTAAAAATTAACAGGTGCCCAAGCAATTTCATGCTAGAATCATCATCCGGATGCCAAAATAAACTAAATACAGCAAAAGATTTGAGTGCACAACGTTTGGTTTAGGTTTGACAGCCATAATCACCTTTTTATTGCTTTAAATGCGTTTTTAGCGCATGATTGTACATTTGAGCTGAATGTGTCAAAATCTTAAAAATTAACTGGTGCCCAAGCAATTTCATGCTAGAATCATCATCCGGATGCCAAAATAAACTAAATACAGCAAAAGATTTGAGTGCACAACGTTTGGTTTAGATTTGACAGCCATAATCAGCAATTGTGTACATTTGAGCTGAATGTGTCAAAATCTTAAAAATTAACAGGTGCCCAAGCAATTTCATGCTAGAATCATCATCCGGATGCCAAAATAAACTAAATACAGCAAAAGATTTGAGTGCACAACGTTTGGTTTAGGTTTGACAGCCATAATCACCTTTTTATTGCTTTAAATGCGTTTTTAGCGCATGATTGTACATTTGAGCTGAATGTGTCAAAATCTTAAAAATTAACTGGTGCCCAAGCAATTTCATGCTAGAATCATCATCCGGATGCCAAAATAAACTAAATACAGCAAAAGATTTGAGTGCACAACGTTTGGTTTAGATTTGACAGCCATAATCAGCAATTGTGTACATTTGAGCTGAATGTGTCAAAATCTTAAAAATTAACAGGTGCCCAAGCAATTTCATGCTAGAATCATCATCCGGATGCCAAAATAAACTAAATACAGCAAAAGATTTGAGTGCACAACGTTTGGTTTAGGTTTGACAGCCATAATCACCTTTTTATTGCTTTAAATGCGTTTTTAGCGCATGATTGTACATTTGAGCTGAATGTGTCAAAATCTTAAAAATTAACAGGTGCCCAAGCAATTTCATGCTAGAATCATCATCCGGATGCCAAAATAAACTAAATACAGCAAAAGATTTGAGTGCACAACGTTTGGTTTAGGTTTGACAGCCATAATCACCTTTTTATTGCTTTAAATGCGTTTTTAGCGCATGATTGTACATTTGAGCTGAATGTGTCAAAATCTTAAAAATTAACTGGTGCCAAAGCAATTTCATGCTAGAATCATCATCCGGATGCCAAAATAAACTAAATACAGCAAAAGATTTGAGTGCACAACGTTTGGTTTAGATTTGACAGCCATAATCAGCAATTGTGTACATTTGAGCTGAATGTGTCAAAATCTTAAAAATTAACAGGTGCCCAAGCAATTTCATGCTAGAATCATCATCCGGATGCCAAAATAAACTAAATACAGCAAAAGATTTGAGTGCACAACGTTTGGTTTAGGTTTGACAGCCATAATCACCTTTTTATTGCTTTAAATGCGTTTTTAGCGCATGATTGTACATTTGAGCTGAATGTGTCAAAATCTTAAAAATTAACAGGTGCCCAAGCAATTTCATGCTAGAATCATCATCCGGATGCCAAAATAAACTAAATACAGCAAAAGATTTGAGTGCACAACGTTTGGTTTAGGTTTGACAGCCATAATCACCTTTTTATTGCTTTAAATGCGTTTTTAGCGCATGATTGTACATTTGAGCTGAATGTGTCAAAATCTTAAAAATTAACAGGTGCCCAAGCAATTTCATGCTAGAATCATCATCCGGATGCCAAAATAAACTAAATACAGCAAAAGATTTGAGTGCACAACGTTTGGTTTAGATTTGACAGCCATAATCAGCAATTGTGTACATTTGAGCTGAATGTGTCAAAATCTTAAAAATTAACAGGTGCCCAAGCAATTTCATGCTAGAATCATCATCCGGATGCCAAAATAAACTAAATACAGCAAAAGATTTGAGTGCACAACGTTTGGTTTAGGTTTGACAGCCATAATCACCTTTTTATTGCTTTAAATGCGTTTTTAGCGCATGATTGTACATTTGAGCTGAATGTGTCAAAATCTTAAAAATTAACAGGTGCCCAAGCAATTTCATGCTAGAATCATCATCCGGATGCCAAAATAAACTAAATACAGCAAAAGATTTGAGTGCACAACGTTTGGTTTAGGTTTGACAGCCATAATCACCTTTTTATTGCTTTAAATGCGTTTGTAGCGCATGATTGTACATTTGAGCTGAATGTGTCAAAATCTTAAAAATTAACAGGTGCCCAAGCAATTTCATGCTAGAATCATCATCCGGATCCCAAAATAAACTAAATACAGCAAAAGATTTGAGTGCACAACGTTTGGTTTAGATTTGACAGCCATAATCAGCAATTGTGTACATTTGAGCTGAATGTGTCAAAATCTTAAAAATTAACAGGTGCCCAAGCAATTTCATGCTAGAATCATCATCCGGATGCCAAAATAAACTAAATACAGCAAAAGATTTGAGTGCACAACGTTTGGTTTAGGTTTGACAGCCATAATCACCTTTTTATTGCTTTAAATGCGTTTTTAGCGCATGATTGTACATTTGAGCTGAATGTGTCAAAATCTTAAAAATTAACAGGTGCCCAAGCAATTTCATGCTAGAATCATCATCCGGATGCCAAAATAAACTAAATACAGCAAAAGATTTGAGTGCACAACGTTTGGTTTAGGTTTGACAGCCATAATCACCTTTTTATTGCTTTAAATGCGTTTTTAGCGCATGATTGTACATTTGAGCTGAATGTGTCAAAATCTTAAAAATTAACAGGTGCCCAAGCAATTTCATGCTAGAATCATCATCCGGATGCCAAAATAAACTAAATACAGCAAAAGATTTGAGTGCACAACGTTTGGTTTAGATTTGACAGCCATAATCAGCAATTGTGTACATTTGAGCTGAATGTGTCAAAATCTTAAAAATTAACAGGTGCCCAAGCAATTTCATGCTAGAATCATCATCCGGATGCCAAAATAAACTAAATACAGCAAAAGATTTGAGTGCACAACGTTTGGTTTAGGTTTGACAGCCATAATCACCTTTTTATTGCTTTAAATGCGTTTTTAGCGCATGATTGTACATTTGAGCTGAATGTGTCAAAATCTTAAAAATTAACAGGTGCCCAAGCAATTTCATGCTAGAATCATCATCCGGATGCCAAAATAAACTAAATACAGCAAAAGATTTGAGTGCACAACGTTTGGTTTAGGTTTGACAGCCATAATCACCTTTTTATTGCTTTAAATGCGTTTGTAGCGCATGATTGTACATTTGAGCTGAATGTGTCAAAATCTTAAAAATTAACAGGTGCCCAAGCAATTTCATGCTAGAATCATCATCCGGATCCCAAAATAAACTAAATACAGCAAAAGATTTGAGTGCACAACGTTTGGTTTAGATTTGACAGCCATAATCAGCAATTGTGTACATTTGAGCTGAATGTGTCAAAATCTTAAAAATTAACAGGTGCCCAAGCAATTTCATGCTAGAATCATCATCCGGATGCCAAAATAAACTAAATACAGCAAAAGATTTGAGTGCACAACGTTTGGTTTAGGTTTGACAGCCATAATCACCTTTTTATTGCTTTAAATGCGTTTTTAGCGCATGATTGTACATTTGAGCTGAATGTGTCAAAATCTTAAAAATTAACAGGTGCCCAAGCAATTTCATGCTAGAATCATCATCCGGATGCCAAAATAAACTAAATACTGCAAAAGATTTGAGTGCACAACGTTTGGTTTAGATTTGACAGCCATAATCAGCAATTGTGTACATTTGAGCTGAATGTGTCAAAATCTTAAAAATTAACAGGTGCCCAAGCAATTTCATGCTAGAATCATCATCCGGATGCCAAAATAAACTAAATACAGCAAAAGATTTGAGTGCACAACGTTTGGTTTAGGTTTGACAGCCATAATCACCTTTTTATTGCTTTAAATGCGTTTTTAGCGCATGATTGTACATTTGAGCTGAATGTGTCAAAATCTTAAAAATTAACAGGTGCCCAAGCAATTTCATGCTAGAATCATCATCCGGATGCCAAAATAAACTAAATACAGCAAAAGATTTGAGTGCACAACGTTTGGTTTAGGTTTGACAGCCATAATCACCTTTTTATTGCTTTAAATGCGTTTTTAGCGCATGATTGTACATTTGAGCTGAATGTGTCAAAATCTTAAAAATTAACAGGTGCCCAAGCAATTTCATACTAGAATCATCATCCGGATGCCAAAATAAACTAAATACAGCAAAAGATTTGAGTGCACAACGTTTGGTTTAGATTTGACAGCCATAATCAGCAATTGTGTACATTTGAACTGAATGTGTCAAAATCTTAAAAATTAACAGGTGCCCAAGCAATTTCATGCTAGAATCATCATCCGGATGCCAAAATAAACTAAATACAGCAAAAGATTTGAGTGCACAACGTTTGGTTTAGGTTTGACAGCCATAATCACCTTTTTATTGCTTTAAATGCGTTTTTAGCGCATGATTGTACATTTGAGCTGAATGTGTCAAAATCTTAAAAATTAACAGGTGCCCAAGCCATTTCATGCTAGAATCATCATCCGGATGCCAAAATAAACTAAATACAGCAAAAGATTTGAGTGCACAACGTTTGGTTTAGATTTGACAGCCATAATCAGCAATTGTGTACATTTGAGCTGAATGTGTCAAAATCTTAAAAATTAACAGGTGCCCAAGCAATTTCATGCTAGAATCATCATCCGGATGCCAAAATCAACTAAATACAGCAAAAGATTTGAGTGCACAACGTTTGGTTTAGGTTTGACAGCCATAATCACCTTTTTATTGCTTTAAATGCGTTTTTAGCGCATGATTGTACATTTGAGCTGAATGTGTCAAAATCTTAAAAATTAACAGGTGCCCAAGCAATTTCATGCTAGAATCATCATCCGGATGCCAAAATAAACTAAATACAGCAAAAGATTTGAGTGCACAACGTTTGGTTTAGGTTTGACAGCCATAATCACCTTTTTATTGCTTTAAATGCGTTTTTAGCGCATGATTGTACATTTGAGCTGAATGTGTCAAAATCTTAAAAATTAACAGGTGCCCAAGCAATTTCATGCTAGAATCATCATCCGGATGCCAAAATAAACTAAATACTGCAAAAGATTTGAGTGCACAACGTTTGGTTTAGATTTGACAGCCATAATCAGCAATTGTGTACATTTGAGCTGAATGTGTCAAAATCTTAAAAATTAACAGGTGCCCAAGCAATTTCATGCTAGAATCATCATCCGGATGCCAAAATAAACTAAATACAGCAAAAGATTTGAGTGCACAACGTTTGGTTTAGGTTTGACAGCCATAATCACCTTTTTATTGCTTTAAATGCGTTTTTAGCGCATGATTGTACATTTGAGCTGAATGTGTCAAAATCTTAAAAATTAACAGGTGCCCAAGCAATTTCATGCTAGAATCATCATCCGGATGCCAAAATAAACTAAATACAGCAAAAGATTTGAGTGCACAACGTTTGGTTTAGATTTGACAGCCATAATCAGCAATTGTGTACATTTGAGCTGAATGTGTCAAAATCTTAAAAATTAACAGGTGCCCAAGCAATTTCATGCTAGAATCATCATCCGGATGCCAAAATAAACTAAATACAGCAAAAGATTTGAGTGCACAACGTTTGGTTTAGGTTTGACAGCCATAATCACCTTTTTATTGCTTTAAATGCGTTTTTAGCGCATGATTGTACATTTGAGCTGAATGTGTCAAAATCTTAAAAATTAACAGGTGCCCAAGCAATTTCATGCTAGAATCATCATCCGGATGCCAAAATAAACTAAATACAGCAAAAGATTTGAGTGCACAACGTTTGGTTTAGGTTTGACAGCCATAATCACCTTTTTATTGCTTTAAATGCGTTTTTAGCGCATGATTGTACATTTGAGCTGAATGTGTCAAAATCTTAAAAATTAACAGGTGCCCAAGCCATTTCATGCTAGAATCATCATCCGGATGCCAAAATAAACTAAATACAGCAAAAGATTTGAGTGCACAACGTTTGGTTTAGATTTGACAGCCATAATCAGCAATTGTGTACATTTGAGCTGAATGTGTCAAAATCTTAAAAATTAACAGGTGCCCAAGCAATTTCATGCTAGAATCATCATCCGGATGCCAAAATCAACTAAATACAGCAAAAGATTTGAGTGCACAACGTTTGGTTTAGGTTTGACAGCCATAATCACCTTTTTATTGCTTTAAATGCGTTTTTAGCGCATGATTGTACATTTGAGCTGAATGTGTCAAAATCTTAAAAATTAACAGGTGCCCAAGCAATTTCATGCTAGAATCATCATCCGGATGCCAAAATAAACTAAATACAGCAAAAGATTTGAGTGCACAACGTTTGGTTTAGATTTGACAGCCATAATCAGCAATTGTGTACATTTGAGCTGAATGTGTCAAAATCTTAAAAATTAACAGGTGCCCAAGCAATTTCATGCTAGAATCATCATCCGGATGCCAAAATAAACTAAATACAGCAAAAGATTTGAGTGCACAACGTTTGGTTTAGGTTTGACAGCCATAATCACCTTTTTATTGCTTTAAATGCGTTTTTAGCGCATGATTGTACATTTGAGCTGAATGTGTCAAAATCTTAAAAATTAACTGGTGCCCAAGCAATTTCATGCTAGAATCATCATCCGGATGCCAAAATAAACTAAATACAGCAAAAGATTTGAGTGCACAACGTTTGGTTTAGATTTGACAGCCATAATCAGCAATTGTGTACATTTGAGCTGAATGTGTCAAAATCTTAAAAATTAACAGGTGCCCAAGCAATTTCATGCTAGAATCATCATCCGGATGCCAAAATAAACTAAATACAGCAAAAGATTTGAGTGCACAACGTTTGGTTTAGGTTTGACAGCCATAATCACCTTTTTATTGCTTTAAATGCGTTTTTAGCGCATGATTGTACATTTGAGCTGAATGTGTCAAAATCTTAAAAATTAACAGGTGCCCAAGCAATTTCATGCTAGAATCATCATCCGGATGCCAAAATAAACTAAATACAGCAAAAGATTTGAGTGCACAACGTTTGGTTTAGGTTTGACAGCCATAATCACCTTTTTATTGCTTTAAATGCGTTTTTAGCGCATGATTGTACATTTGAGCTGAATGTGTCAAAATCTTAAAAATTAACAGGTGCCCAAGCAATTTCATGCTAGAATCATCATCCGGATGCCAAAATAAACTAAATACAGCAAAAGATTTGAGTGCACAACGTTTGGTTTAGATTTGACAGCCATAATCAGCAATTGTGTACATTTGAGCTGAATGTGTCAAAATCTTAAAAATTAACAGGTGCCCAAGCAATTTCATGCTAGAATCATCATCCGGATGCCAAAATAAACTAAATACAGCAAAAGATTTGAGTGCACAACGTTTGGTTTAGGTTTGACAGCCATAATCACCTTTTTATTGCTTTAAATGCGTTTTTAGCGCATGATTGTACATTTGAGCTGAATGTGTCAAAATCTTAAAAATTAACAGGTGCCCAAGCAATTTCATGCTAGAATCATCATCCGGATGCCAAAATAAACTAAATACTGCAAAAGATTTGAGTGCACAACGTTTGGTTTAGATTTGACAGCCATAATCAGCAATTGTGTACATTTGAGCTGAATGTGTCAAAATCTTAAAAATTAACAGGTGCCCAAGCAATTTCATGCTAGAATCATCATCCGGATGCCAAAATAAACTAAATACAGCAAAAGATTTGAGTGCACAACGTTTGGTTTAGGTTTGACAGCCATAATCACCTTTTTATTGCTTTAAATGCGTTTTTAGCGCATGATTGTACATTTGAGCTGAATGTGTCAAAATCTTAAAAATTAACAGGTGCCCAAGCAATTTCATACTAGAATCATCATCCGGATGCCAAAATAAACTAAATACAGCAAAAGATTTGAGTGCACAACGTTTGGTTTAGGTTTGACAGCCATAATCACCTTTTTATTGCTTTAAATGCGTTTTTAGCGCATGATTGTACATTTGAGCTGAATGTGTCAAAATCTTAAAAATTAACTGGTGCCAAAGCAATTTCATGCTAGAATCATCATCCGGATGCCAAAATAAACTAAATACAGCAAAAGATTTGAGTGCACAACGTTTGGTTTAGATTTGACAGCCATAATCAGCAATTGTGTACATTTGAGCTGAATGTGTCAAAATCTTAAAAATTAACAGGTGCCCAAGCAATTTCATGCTAGAATCATCATCCGGATGCCAAAATAAACTAAATACAGCAAAAGATTTGAGTGCACAACGTTTGGTTTAGGTTTGACAGCCATAATCACCTTTTTATTGCTTTAAATGCGTTTTTAGCGCATGATTGTACATTTGAGCTGAATGTGTCAAAATCTTAAAAATTAACAGGTGCCCAAGCAATTTCATGCTAGAATCATCATCCGGATGCCAAAATAAACTAAATACAGCAAAAGATTTGAGTGCACAACGTTTGGTTTAGGTTTGACAGCCATAATCACCTTTTTATTGCTTTAAATGCGTTTTTAGCGCATGATTGTACATTTGAGCTGAATGTGTCAAAATCTTAAAAATTAACAGGTGCCCAAGCAATTTCATGCTAGAATCATCATCCGGATGCCAAAATAAACTAAATACAGCAAAAGATTTGAGTGCACAACGTTTGGTTTAGATTTGACAGCCATAATCAGCAATTGTGTACATTTGAGCTGAATGTGTCAAAATCTTAAAAATTAACAGGTGCCCAAGCAATTTCATGCTAGAATCATCATCCGGATGCCAAAATAAACTAAATACAGCAAAAGATTTGAGTGCACAACGTTTGGTTTAGGTTTGACAGCCATAATCACCTTTTTATTGCTTTAAATGCGTTTTTAGCGCATGATTGTACATTTGAGCTGAATGTGTCAAAATCTTAAAAATTAACAGGTGCCCAAGCAATTTCATGCTAGAATCATCATCCGGATGCCAAAATAAACTAAATACAGCAAAAGATTTGAGTGCACAACGTTTGGTTTAGGTTTGACAGCCATAATCACCTTTTTATTGCTTTAAATGCGTTTGTAACGCATGATTGTACATTTGAGCTGAATGTGTCAAAATCTTAAAAATTAACAGGTGCCCAAGCAATTTCATGCTAGAATCATCATCCGGATCCCAAAATAAACTAAATACAGCAAAAGATTTGAGTGCACAACGTTTGGTTTAGATTTGACAGCCATAATCAGCAATTGTGTACATTTGAGCTGAATGTGTCAAAATCTTAAAAATTAACAGGTGCCCAAGCAATTTCATGCTAGAATCATCATCCGGATGCCAAAATAAACTAAATACAGCAAAAGATTTGAGTGCACAACGTTTGGTTTAGGTTTGACAGCCATAATCACCTTTTTATTGCTTTAAATGCGTTTTTAGCGCATGATTGTACATTTGAGCTGAATGTGTCAAAATCTTAAAAATTAACAGGTGCCCAAGCAATTTCATGCTAGAATCATCATCCGGATGCCAAAATAAACTAAATACTGCAAAAGATTTGAGTGCACAACGTTTGGTTTAGATTTGACAGCCATAATCAGCAATTGTGTACATTTGAGCTGAATGTGTCAAAATCTTAAAAATTAACAGGTGCCCAAGCAATTTCATGCTAGAATCATCATCCGGATGCCAAAATAAACTAAATACAGCAAAAGATTTGAGTGCACAACGTTTGGTTTAGGTTTGACAGCCATAATCACCTTTTTATTGCTTTAAATGCGTTTTTAGCGCATGATTGTACATTTGAGCTGAATGTGTCAAAATCTTAAAAATTAACAGGTGCCCAAGCAATTCCATGCTAGAATCATCATCCGGATGCCAAAATAAACTAAATACAGCAAAAGATTTGAGTGCACAACGTTTGGTTTAGGTTTGACAGCCATAATCACCTTTTTATTGCTTTAAATGCGTTTTTAGCGCATGATTGTACATTTGAGCTGAATGTGTCAAAATCTTAAAAATTAACAGGTGCCCAAGCAATTTCATGCTAGAATCATCATCCGGATGCCAAAATAAACTAAATACAGCAAAAGATTTGAGTGCACAACGTTTGGTTTAGGTTTGACAGCCATAATCACCTTTTTATTGCTTTAAATGCGTTTTTAGCGCATGATTGTACATTTGAGCTGAATGTGTCAAAATCTTAAAAATTAACAGGTGCCCAAGCAATTTCATACTAGAATCATCATCCGGATGCCAAAATAAACTAAATACAGCAAAAGATTTGAGTGCACAACGTTTGGTTTAGATTTGACAGCCATAATCAGCAATTGTGTACATTTGAACTGAATGTGTCAAAATCTTAAAAATTAACAGGTGCCCAAGCAATTTCATGCTAGAATCATCATCCGGATGCCAAAATAAACTAAATACAGCAAAAGATTTGAGTGCACAACGTTTGGTTTAGGTTTGACAGCCATAATCACCTTTTTATTGCTTTAAATGCGTTTTTAGCGCATGATTGTACATTTGAGCTGAATGTGTCAAAATCTTAAAAATTAACAGGTGCCCAAGCCATTTCATGCTAGAATCATCATCCGGATGCCAAAATAAACTAAATACAGCAAAAGATTTGAGTGCACAACGTTTGGTTTAGATTTGACAGCCATAATCAGCAATTGTGTACATTTGAGCTGAATGTGTCAAAATCTTAAAAATTAACAGGTGCCCAAGCAATTTCATGCTAGAATCATCATCCGGATGCCAAAATCAACTAAATACAGCAAAAGATTTGAGTGCACAACGTTTGGTTTAGGTTTGACAGCCATAATCACCTTTTTATTGCTTTAAATGCGTTTTTAGCGCATGATTGTACATTTGAGCTGAATGTGTCAAAATCTTAAAAATTAACAGGTGCCCAAGCAATTTCATGCTAGAATCATCATCCGGATGCCAAAATAAACTAAATACAGCAAAAGATTTGAGTGCACAACGTTTGGTTTAGGTTTGACAGCCATAATCACCTTTTTATTGCTTTAAATGCGTTTTTAGCGCATGATTGTACATTTGAGCTGAATGTGTCAAAATCTTAAAAATTAACAGGTGCCCAAGCAATTTCATGCTAGAATCATCATCCGGATGCCAAAATAAACTAAATACTGCAAAAGATTTGAGTGCACAACGTTTGGTTTAGATTTGACAGCCATAATCAGCAATTGTGTACATTTGAGCTGAATGTGTCAAAATCTTAAAAATTAACAGGTGCCCAAGCAATTTCATGCTAGAATCATCATCCGGATGCCAAAATAAACTAAATACAGCAAAAGATTTGAGTGCACAACGTTTGGTTTAGGTTTGACAGCCATAATCACCTTTTTATTGCTTTAAATGCGTTTTTAGCGCATGATTGTACATTTGAGCTGAATGTGTCAAAATCTTAAAAATTAACAGGTGCCCAAGCAATTTCATGCTAGAATCATCATCCGGATGCCAAAATAAACTAAATACAGCAAAAGATTTGAGTGCACAACGTTTGGTTTAGATTTGACAGCCATAATCAGCAATTGTGTACATTTGAGCTGAATGTGTCAAAATCTTAAAAATTAACAGGTGCCCAAGCAATTTCATGCTAGAATCATCATCCGGATGCCAAAATAAACTAAATACAGCAAAAGATTTGAGTGCACAACGTTTGGTTTAGGTTTGACAGCCATAATCACCTTTTTATTGCTTTAAATGCGTTTTTAGCGCATGATTGTACATTTGAGCTGAATGTGTCAAAATCTTAAAAATTAACAGGTGCCCAAGCAATTTCATGCTAGAATCATCATCCGGAAGCCAAAATAAACTAAATACAGCAAAAGATTTGAGTGCACAACGTTTGGTTTAGATTTGACAGCCATAATCAGCAATTGTGTACATTTGAGCTGAATGTGTCAAAATCTTAAAAATTAACAGGTGCCCAAGCAATTTCATGCTAGAATCATCATCCGGATGCCAAAATCAACTAAATACAGCAAAAGATTTGAGTGCACAACGTTTGGTTTAGGTTTGACAGCCATAATCACCTTTTTATTGCTTTAAATGCGTTTTTAGCGCATGATTGTACATTTGAGCTGAATGTGTCAAAATCTTAAAAATTAACTGGTGCCCAAGCAATTTCATGCTAGAATCATCATCCGGATGCCAAAATAAACTAAATACAGCAAAAGATTTGAGTGCACAACGTTTGGTTTAGATTTGACAGCCATAATCAGCAATTGTGTACATTTGAGCTGAATGTGTCAAAATCTTAAAAATTAACAGGTGCCCAAGCAATTTCATGCTAGAATCATCATCCGGATGCCAAAATAAACTAAATACAGCAAAAGATTTGAGTGCACAACGTTTGGTTTAGGTTTGACAGCCATAATCACCTTTTTATTGCTTTAAATGCGTTTTTAGCGCATGATTGTACATTTGAGCTGAATGTGTCAAAATCTTAAAAATTAACAGGTGCCCAAGCAATTTCATGCTAGAATCATCATCCGGATGCCAAAATAAACTAAATACAGCAAAAGATTTGAGTGCACAACGTTTGGTTTAGGTTTGACAGCCATAATCACCTTTTTATTGCTTTAAATGCGTTTTTAGCGCATGATTGTACATTTGAGCTGAATGTGTCAAAATCTTAAAAATTAACAGGTGCCCAAGCCATTTCATGCTAGAATCATCATCCGGATGCCAAAATAAACTAAATACAGCAAAAGATTTGAGTGCACAACGTTTGGTTTAGATTTGACAGCCATAATCAGCAATTGTGTACATTTGAGCTGAATGTGTCAAAATCTTAAAAATTAACAGGTGCCCAAGCAATTTCATGCTAGAATCATCATCCGGATGCCAAAATCAACTAAATACAGCAAAAGATTTGAGTGCACAACGTTTGGTTTAGGTTTGACAGCCATAATCACCTTTTTATTGCTTTAAATGCGTTTTTAGCGCATGATTGTACATTTGAGCTGAATGTGTCAAAATCTTAAAAATTAACAGGTGCCCAAGCAATTTCATGCTAGAATCATCATCCGGATGCCAAAATAAACTAAATACAGCAAAAGATTTGAGTGCACAACGTTTGGTTTAGATTTGACAGCCATAATCAGCAATTGTGTACATTTGAGCTGAATGTGTCAAAATCTTAAAAATTAACAGGTGCCCAAGCAATTTCATGCTAGAATCATCATCCGGATGCCAAAATAAACTAAATACAGCAAAAGATTTGAGTGCACAACGTTTGGTTTAGGTTTGACAGCCATAATCACCTTTTTATTGCTTTAAATGCGTTTTTAGCGCATGATTGTACATTTGAGCTGAATGTGTCAAAATCTTAAAAATTAACAGGTGCCCAAGCAATTTCATGCTAGAATCATCATCCGGATGCCAAAATAAACTAAATACAGCAAAAGATTTGAGTGCACAACGTTTGGTTTAGATTTGACAGCCATAATCAGCAATTGTGTACATTTGAGCTGAATGTGTCAAAATCTTAAAAATTAACAGGTGCCCAAGCAATTTCATGCTAGAATCATCATCCGGATGCCAAAATCAACTAAATACAGCAAAAGATTTGAGTGCACAACGTTTGGTTTAGGTTTGACAGCCATAATCACCTTTTTATTGCTTTAAATGCGTTTTTAGCGCATGATTGTACATTTGAGCTGAATGTGTCAAAATCTTAAAAATTAACAGGTGCCCAAGCAATTTCATGCTAGAATCATCATCCGGATGCCAAAATAAACTAAATACTGCAAAAGATTTGAGTGCACAACGTTTGGTTTAGATTTGACAGCCATAATCAGCAATTGTGTACATTTGAGCTGAATGTGTCAAAATCTTAAAAATTAACAGGTGCCCAAGCAATTTCATGCTAGAATCATCATCCGGATGCCAAAATAAACTAAATACAGCAAAAGATTTGAGTGCACAACGTTTGGTTTAGGTTTGACAGCCATAATCACCTTTTTATTGCTTTAAATGCGTTTTTAGCGCATGATTGTACATTTGAGCTGAATGTGTCAAAATCTTAAAAATTAACAGGTGCCCAAGCAATTTCATGCTAGAATCATCATCCGGATGCCAAAATAAACTAAATACAGCAAAAGATTTGAGTGCACAACTTTTGGTTTAGGTTTGACAGCCATAATCACCTTTTTATTGCTTTAAATGCGTTTTTAGCGCATGATTGTACATTTGAGCTGAATGTGTCAAAATCTTAAAAATTAACAGGTGCCCAAGCAATTTCATACTAGAATCATCATCCGGATGCCAAAATAAACTAAATACAGCAAAAGATTTGAGTGCACAACGTTTGGTTTAGATTTGACAGCCATAATCAGCAATTGTGTACATTTGAACTGAATGTGTCAAAATCTTAAAAATTAACAGGTGCCCAAGCAATTTCATGCTAGAATCATCATCCGGATGCCAAAATAAACTAAATACAGCAAAAGATTTGAGTGCACAACGTTTGGTTTAGGTTTGACAGCCATAATCACCTTTTTATTGCTTTAAATGCGTTTTTAGCGCATGATTGTACATTTGAGCTGAATGTGTCAAAATCTTAAAAATTAACAGGTGCCCAAGCCATTTCATGCTAGAATCATCATCCGGATGCCAAAATAAACTAAATACAGCAAAAGATTTGAGTGCACAACGTTTGGTTTAGATTTGACAGCCATAATCAGCAATTGTGTACATTTGAGCTGAATGTGTCAAAATCTTAAAAATTAACAGGTGCCCAAGCAATTTCATGCTAGAATCATCATCCGGATGCCAAAATCAACTAAATACAGCAAAAGATTTGAGTGCACAACGTTTGGTTTAGGTTTGACAGCCATAATCACCTTTTTATTGCTTTAAATGCGTTTTTAGCGCATGATTGTACATTTGAGCTGAATGTGTCAAAATCTTAAAAATTAACAGGTGCCCAAGCAATTTCATGCTAGAATCATCATCCGGATGCCAAAATAAACTAAATACAGCAAAAGATTTGAGTGCACAACGTTTGGTTTAGGTTTGACAGCCATAATCACCTTTTTATTGCTTTAAATGCGTTTTTAGCGCATGATTGTACATTTGAGCTGAATGTGTCAAAATCTTAAAAATTAACAGGTGCCCAAGCAATTTCATGCTAGAATCATCATCCGGATGCCAAAATAAACTAAATACTGCAAAAGATTTGAGTGCACAACGTTTGGTTTAGATTTGACAGCCATAATCAGCAATTGTGTACATTTGAGCTGAATGTGTCAAAATCTTAAAAATTAACAGGTGCCCAAGCAATTTCATGCTAGAATCATCATCCGGATGCCAAAATAAACTAAATACAGCAAAAGATTTGAGTGCACAACGTTTGGTTTAGGTTTGACAGCCATAATCACCTTTTTATTGCTTTAAATGCGTTTTTAGCGCATGATTGTACATTTGAGCTGAATGTGTCAAAATCTTAAAAATTAACAGGTGCCCAAGCAATTTCATGCTAGAATCATCATCCGGATGCCAAAATAAACTAAATACAGCAAAAGATTTGAGTGCACAACGTTTGGTTTAGATTTGACAGCCATAATCAGCAATTGTGTACATTTGAGCTGAATGTGTCAAAATCTTAAAAATTAACAGGTGCCCAAGCAATTTCATGCTAGAATCATCATCCGGATGCCAAAATAAACTAAATACAGCAAAAGATTTGAGTGCACAACGTTTGGTTTAGGTTTGACAGCCATAATCACCTTTTTATTGCTTTAAATGCGTTTTTAGCGCATGATTGTACATTTGAGCTGAATGTGTCAAAATCTTAAAAATTAACAGGTGCCCAAGCAATTTCATGCTAGAATCATCATCCGGATGCCAAAATAAACTAAATACAGCAAAAGATTTGAGTGCACAACGTTTGGTTTAGATTTGACAGCCATAATCAGCAATTGTGTACATTTGAGCTGAATGTGTCAAAATCTTAAAAATTAACAGGTGCCCAAGCAATTTCATGCTAGAATCATCATCCGGATGCCAAAATCAACTAAATACAGCAAAAGATTTGAGTGCACAACGTTTGGTTTAGGTTTGACAGCCATAATCACCTTTTTATTGCTTTAAATGCGTTTTTAGCGCATGATTGTACATTTGAGCTGAATGTGTCAAAATCTTAAAAATTAACTGGTGCCCAAGCAATTTCATGCTAGAATCATCATCCGGATGCCAAAATAAACTAAATACAGCAAAAGATTTGAGTGCACAACGTTTGGTTTAGATTTGACAGCCATAATCAGCAATTGTGTACATTTGAGCTGAATGTGTCAAAATCTTAAAAATTAACAGGTGCCCAAGCAATTTCATGCTAGAATCATCATCCGGATGCCAAAATAAACTAAATACAGCAAAAGATTTGAGTGCACAACGTTTGGTTTAGGTTTGACAGCCATAATCACCTTTTTATTGCTTTAAATGCGTTTTTAGCGCATGATTGTACATTTGAGCTGAATGTGTCAAAATCTTAAAAATTAACAGGTGCCCAAGCAATTTCATGCTAGAATCATCATCCGGATGCCAAAATAAACTAAATACAGCAAAAGATTTGAGTGCACAACGTTTGGTTTAGGTTTGACAGCCATAATCACCTTTTTATTGCTTTAAATGCGTTTTTAGCGCATGATTGTACATTTGAGCTGAATGTGTCAAAATCTTAAAAATTAACAGGTGCCCAAGCCATTTCATGCTAGAATCATCATCCGGATGCCAAAATAAACTAAATACAGCAAAAGATTTGAGTGCACAACGTTTGGTTTAGATTTGACAGCCATAATCAGCAATTGTGTACATTTGAGCTGAATGTGTCAAAATCTTAAAAATTAACAGGTGCCCAAGCAATTTCATGCTAGAATCATCATCCGGATGCCAAAATCAACTAAATACAGCAAAAGATTTGAGTGCACAACGTTTGGTTTAGGTTTGACAGCCATAATCACCTTTTTATTGCTTTAAATGCGTTTTTAGCGCATGATTGTACATTTGAGCTGAATGTGTCAAAATCTTAAAAATTAACAGGTGCCCAAGCAATTTCATGCTAGAATCATCATCCGGATGCCAAAATAAACTAAATACAGCAAAAGATTTGAGTGCACAACGTTTGGTTTAGGTTTGACAGCCATAATCACCTTTTTATTGCTTTAAATGCGTTTTTAGCGCATGATTGTACATTTGAGCTGAATGTGTCAAAATCTTAAAAATTAACAGGTGCCCAAGCAATTTCATGCTAGAATCATCATCCGGATGCCAAAATAAACTAAATACTGCAAAAGATTTGAGTGCACAACGTTTGGTTTAGATTTGACAGCCATAATCAGCAATTGTGTACATTTGAGCTGAATGTGTCAAAATCTTAAAAATTAACAGGTGCCCAAGCAATTTCATGCTAGAATCATCATCCGGATGCCAAAATAAACTAAATACAGCAAAAGATTTGAGTGCACAACGTTTGGTTTAGGTTTGACAGCCATAATCACCTTTTTATTGCTTTAAATGCGTTTTTAGCGCATGATTGTACATTTGAGCTGAATGTGTCAAAATCTTAAAAATTAACAGGTGCCCAAGCAATTTCATGCTAGAATCATCATCCGGATGCCAAAATAAACTAAATACAGCAAAAGATTTGAGTGCACAACGTTTGGTTTAGATTTGACAGCCATAATCAGCAATTGTGTACATTTGAGCTGAATGTGTCAAAATCTTAAAAATTAACAGGTGCCCAAGCAATTTCATGCTAGAATCATCATCCGGATGCCAAAATAAACTAAATACAGCAAAAGATTTGAGTGCACAACGTTTGGTTTAGGTTTGACAGCCATAATCACCTTTTTATTGCTTTAAATGCGTTTTTAGCGCATGATTGTACATTTGAGCTGAATGTGTCAAAATCTTAAAAATTAACAGGTGCCCAAGCAATTTCATGCTAGAATCATCATCCGGATGCCAAAATAAACTAAATACAGCAAAAGATTTGAGTGCACAACGTTTGGTTTAGATTTGACAGCCATAATCAGCAATTGTGTACATTTGAGCTGAATGTGTCAAAATCTTAAAAATTAACAGGTGCCCAAGCAATTTCATGCTAGAATCATCATCCGGATGCCAAAATCAACTAAATACAGCAAAAGATTTGAGTGCACAACGTTTGGTTTAGGTTTGACAGCCATAATCACCTTTTTATTGCTTTAAATGCGTTTTTAGCGCATGATTGTACATTTGAGCTGAATGTGTCAAAATCTTAAAAATTAACTGGTGCCCAAGCAATTTCATGCTAGAATCATCATCCGGATGCCAAAATAAACTAAATACAGCAAAAGATTTGAGTGCACAACGTTTGGTTTAGATTTGACAGCCATAATCAGCAATTGTGTACATTTGAGCTGAATGTGTCAAAATCTTAAAAATTAACAGGTGCCCAAGCAATTTCATGCTAGAATCATCATCCGGATGCCAAAATAAACTAAATACAGCAAAAGATTTGAGTGCACAACGTTTGGTTTAGGTTTGACAGCCATAATCACCTTTTTATTGCTTTAAATGCGTTTTTAGCGCATGATTGTACATTTGAGCTGAATGTGTCAAAATCTTAAAAATTAACAGGTGCCCAAGCAATTTCATGCTAGAATCATCATCCGGATGCCAAAATAAACTAAATACAGCAAAAGATTTGAGTGCACAACGTTTGGTTTAGGTTTGACAGCCATAATCACCTTTTTATTGCTTTAAATGCGTTTTTAGCGCATGATTGTACATTTGAGCTGAATGTGTCAAAATCTTAAAAATTAACAGGTGCCCAAGCCATTTCATGCTAGAATCATCATCCGGATGCCAAAATAAACTAAATACAGCAAAAGATTTGAGTGCACAACGTTTGGTTTAGATTTGACAGCCATAATCAGCAATTGTGTACATTTGAGCTGAATGTGTCAAAATCTTAAAAATTAACAGGTGCCCAAGCAATTTCATGCTAGAATCATCATCCGGATGCCAAAATCAACTAAATACAGCAAAAGATTTGAGTGCACAACGTTTGGTTTAGGTTTGACAGCCATAATCACCTTTTTATTGCTTTAAATGCGTTTTTAGCGCATGATTGTACATTTGAGCTGAATGTGTCAAAATCTTAAAAATTAACAGGTGCCCAAGCAATTTCATGCTAGAATCATCATCCGGATGCCAAAATAAACTAAATACAGCAAAAGATTTGAGTGCACAACGTTTGGTTTAGATTTGACAGCCATAATCAGCAATTGTGTACATTTGAGCTGAATGTGTCAAAATCTTAAAAATTAACAGGTGCCCAAGCAATTTCATGCTAGAATCATCATCCGGATGCCAAAATAAACTAAATACAGCAAAAGATTTGAGTGCACAACGTTTGGTTTAGGTTTGACAGCCATAATCACCTTTTTATTGCTTTAAATGCGTTTTTAGCGCATGATTGTACATTTGAGCTGAATGTGTCAAAATCTTAAAAATTAACAGGTGCCCAAGCAATTTCATGCTAGAATCATCATCCGGATGCCAAAATAAACTAAATACAGCAAAAGATTTGAGTGCACAACGTTTGGTTTAGATTTGACAGCCATAATCAGCAATTGTGTACATTTGAGCTGAATGTGTCAAAATCTTAAAAATTAACAGGTGCCCAAGCAATTTCATGCTAGAATCATCATCCGGATGCCAAAATAAACTAAATACAGCAAAAGATTTGAGTGCACAACGTTTGGTTTAGGTTTGACAGCCATAATCACCTTTTTATTGCTTTAAATGCGTTTTTAGCGCATGATTGTACATTTGAGCTGAATGTGTCAAAATCTTAAAAATTAACAGGTGCCCAAGCAATTTCATGCTAGAATCATCATCCGGATGCCAAAATAAACTAAATACAGCAAAAGATTTGAGTTGCACAACGTTTGGTTTAGGTTTGACAGCCATAATCACCTTTTTATTGCTTTAAATGCGTTTTTAGCGCATGATTGTACATTTGAGCTGAATGTGTCAAAATCTTAAAAATTAACAGGTGCCCAAGCAATTTCATGCTAGAATCATCATCCGGATGCCAAAATAAACTAAATACTGCAAAAGATTTGAGTGCACAACGTTTGGTTTAGATTTGACAGCCATAATCAGCAATTGTGTACATTTGAGCTGAATGTGTCAAAATCTTAAAAATTAACAGGTGCCCAAGCAATTTCATGCTAGAATCATCATCCGGATGCCAAAATAAACTAAATACAGCAAAAGATTTGAGTGCACAACGTTTGGTTTAGGTTTGACAGCCATAATCACCTTTTTATTGCTTTAAATGCGTTTTTTAGCGCATGATTGTACATTTGAGCTGAATGTGTCAAAATCTTAAAAATTAACAGGTGCCCAAGCAATTTCATGCTAGAATCATCATCCGGATGCCAAAATAAACTAAATACAGCAAAAGATTTGAGTGCACAACGTTTGGTTTAGATTTGACAGCCATAATCAGCAATTGTGTACATTTGAGCTGAATGTGTCAAAATCTTAAAAATTAACAGGTGCCCAAGCAATTTCATGCTAGAATCATCATCCGGATGCCAAAATAAACTAAATACAGCAAAAGATTTGAGTGCACAACGTTTGGTTTAGGTTTGACAGCCATAATCACCTTTTTATTGCTTTAAATGCGTTTTTAGCGCATGATTGTACATTTGAGCTGAATGTGTCAAAATCTTAAAAATTAACAGGTGCCCAAGCAATTTCATGCTAGAATCATCATCCGGATGCCAAAATAAACTAAATACAGCAAAAGATTTGAGTGCACAACGTTTGGTTTAGGTTTGACAGCCATAATCACCTTTTTATTGCTTTAAATGCGTTTTTAGCGCATGATTGTACATTTGAGCTGAATGTGTCAAAATCTTAAAAATTAACAGGTGCCCAAGCAATTTCATACTAGAATCATCATCCGGATGCCAAAATAAACTAAATACAGCAAAAGATTTGAGTGCACAACGTTTGGTTTAGATTTGACAGCCATAATCAGCAATTGTGTACATTTGAACTGAATGTGTCAAAATCTTAAAAATTAACAGGTGCCCAAGCAATTTCATGCTAGAATCATCATCCGGATGCCAAAATAAACTAAATACAGCAAAAGATTTGAGTGCACAACGTTTGGTTTAGGTTTGACAGCCATAATCACCTTTTTATTGCTTTAAATGCGTTTTTAGCGCATGATTGTACATTTGAGCTGAATGTGTCAAAATCTTAAAAATTAACAGGTGCCCAAGCCATTTCATGCTAGAATCATCATCCGGATGCCAAAATAAACTAAATACAGCAAAAGATTTGAGTGCACAACGTTTGGTTTAGATTTGACAGCCATAATCAGCAATTGTGTACATTTGAGCTGAATGTGTCAAAATCTTAAAAATTAACAGGTGCCCAAGCAATTTCATGCTAGAATCATCATCCGGATGCCAAAATCAACTAAATACAGCAAAAGATTTGAGTGCACAACGTTTGGTTTAGGTTTGACAGCCATAATCACCTTTTTATTGCTTTAAATGCGTTTTTAGCGCATGATTGTACATTTGAGCTGAATGTGTCAAAATCTTAAAAATTAACAGGTGCCCAAGCAATTTCATGCTAGAATCATCATCCGGATGCCAAAATAAACTAAATACAGCAAAAGATTTGAGTGCACAACGTTTGGTTTAGGTTTGACAGCCATAATCACCTTTTTATTGCTTTAAATGCGTTTTTAGCGCATGATTGTACATTTGAGCTGAATGTGTCAAAATCTTAAAAATTAACAGGTGCCCAAGCAATTTCATGCTAGAATCATCATCCGGATGCCAAAATAAACTAAATACTGCAAAAGATTTGAGTGCACAACGTTTGGTTTAGATTTGACAGCCATAATCAGCAATTGTGTACATTTGAGCTGAATGTGTCAAAATCTTAAAAATTAACAGGTGCCCAAGCAATTTCATGCTAGAATCATCATCCGGATGCCAAAATAACTAAATACAGCAAAAGATTTGAGTGCACAACGTTTGGTTTAGGTTTGACAGCCATAATCACCTTTTTATTGCTTTAAATGCGTTTTTAGCGCATGATTGTACATTTGAGCTGAATGTGTCAAAATCTTAAAAATTAACAGGTGCCCAAGCAATTTCATGCTAGAATCATCATCCGGATGCCAAAATAAACTAAATACAGCAAAAGATTTGAGTGCACAACGTTTGGTTTAGATTTGACAGCCATAATCAGCAATTGTGTACATTTGAGCTGAATGTGTCAAAATCTTAAAAATTAACAGGTGCCCAAGCAATTTCATGCTAGAATCATCATCCGGATGCCAAAATAAACTAAATACAGCAAAAGATTTGAGTGCACAACGTTTGGTTTAGGTTTGACAGCCATAATCACCTTTTTATTGCTTTAAATGCGTTTTTAGCGCATGATTGTACATTTGAGCTGAATGTGTCAAAATCTTAAAAATTAACAGGTGCCCAAGCAATTTCATGCTAGAATCATCATCCGGATGCCAAAATAAACTAAATACAGCAAAAGATTTGAGTGCACAACGTTTGGTTTAGATTTGACAGCCATAATCAGCAATTGTGTACATTTGAGCTGAATGTGTCAAAATCTTAAAAATTAACAGGTGCCCAGCAATTTCATGCTAGAATCATCATCCGGATGCCAAAATCAACTAAATACAGCAAAAGATTTGAGTGCACAACGTTTGGTTTAGGTTTGACAGCCATAATCACCTTTTTATTGCTTTAAATGCGTTTTTAGCGCATGATTGTACATTTGAGCTGAATGTGTCAAAATCTTAAAAATTAACTGGTGCCCAAGCAATTTCATGCTAGAATCATCATCCGGATGCCAAAATAAACTAAATACAGCAAAAGATTTGAGTGCACAACGTTTGGTTTAGGTTTGACAGCCATAATCACCTTTTTATTGCTTTAAATGCGTTTTTAGCGCATGATTGTACATTTGAGCTGAATGTGTCAAAATCTTAAAAATTAACAGGTGCCCAAGCCATTTCATGCTAGAATCATCATCCGGATGCCAAAATAAACTAAATACAGCAAAAGATTTGAGTGCACAACGTTTGGTTTAGATTTGACAGCCATAATCAGCAATTGTGTACATTTGAGCTGAATGTGTCAAAATCTTAAAAATTAACAGGTGCCCAAGCAATTTCATGCTAGAATCATCATCCGGATGCCAAAATCAACTAAATACAGCAAAAGATTTGAGTGCACAACGTTTGGTTTAGGTTTGACAGCCATAATCACCTTTTTATTGCTTTAAATGCGTTTTTAGCGCATGATTGTACATTTGAGCTGAATGTGTCAAAATCTTAAAAATTAACAGGTGCCCAAGCAATTTCATGCTAGAATCATCATCCGGATGCCAAAATAAACTAAATACAGCAAAAGATTTGAGTGCACAACGTTTGGTTTAGATTTGACAGCCATAATCAGCAATTGTGTACATTTGAGCTGAATGTGTCAAAATCTTAAAAATTAACAGGTGCCCAAGCAATTTCATGCTAGAATCATCATCCGGATGCCAAAATAAACTAAATACAGCAAAAGATTTGAGTGCACAACGTTTGGTTTAGGTTTGACAGCCATAATCACCTTTTTATTGCTTTAAATGCGTTTTTAGCGCATGATTGTACATTTGAGCTGAATGTGTCAAAATCTTAAAAATTAACAGGTGCCCAAGCAATTTCATGCTAGAATCATCATCCGGATGCCAAAATAAACTAAATACAGCAAAAGATTTGAGTGCACAACGTTTGGTTTAGATTTGACAGCCATAATCAGCAATTGTGTACATTTGAGCTGAATGTGTCAAAATCTTAAAAATTAACAGGTGCCCAAGCAATTTCATGCTAGAATCATCATCCGGATGCCAAAATAAACTAAATACAGCAAAAGATTTGAGTGCACAACGTTTGGTTTAGGTTTGACAGCCATAATCACCTTTTTATTGCTTTAAATGCGTTTTTAGCGCATGATTGTACATTTGAGCTGAATGTGTCAAAATCTTAAAAATTAACAGGTGCCCAAGCAATTTCATGCTAGAATCATCATCCGGATGCCAAAATAAACTAAATACAGCAAAAGATTTGAGTGCACAACGTTTGGTTTAGGTTTGACAGCCATAATCACCTTTTTATTGCTTTAAATGCGTTTTTAGCGCATGATTGTACATTTGAGCTGAATGTGTCAAAATCTTAAAAATTAACAGGTGCCCAAGCAATTTCATGCTAGAATCATCATCCGGATGCCAAAATAAACTAAATACTGCAAAAGATTTGAGTGCACAACGTTTGGTTTAGATTTGACAGCCATAATCAGCAATTGTGTACATTTGAGCTGAATGTGTCAAAATCTTAAAAATTAACAGGTGCCCAAGCAATTTCATGCTAGAATCATCATCCGGATGCCAAAATAAACTAAATACAGCAAAAGATTTGAGTGCACAACGTTTGGTTTAGGTTTGACAGCCATAATCACCTTTTTATTGCTTTAAATGCGTTTTTAGCGCATGATTGTACATTTGAGCTGAATGTGTCAAAATCTTAAAAATTAACAGGTGCCCAAGCAATTTCATGCTAGAATCATCATCCGGATGCAAAATAAACTAAATACAGCAAAAGATTTGAGTGCACAACGTTTGGTTTAGATTTGACAGCCATAATCAGCAATTGTGTACATTTGAGCTGAATGTGTCAAAATCTTAAAAATTAACAGGTGCCCAAGCAATTTCATGCTAGAATCATCATCCGGATGCCAAAATAAACTAAATACAGCAAAAGATTTGAGTGCACAACGTTTGGTTTAGGTTTGACAGCCATAATCACCTTTTTATTGCTTTAAATGCGTTTTTAGCGCATGATTGTACATTTGAGCTGAATGTGTCAAAATCTTAAAAATTAACAGGTGCCCAAGCAATTTCATGCTAGAATCATCATCCGGATGCCAAAATAAACTAAATACAGCAAAAGATTTGAGTGCACAACGTTTGGTTTAGATTTGACAGCCATAATCAGCAATTGTGTACATTTGAGCTGAATGTGTCAAAATCTTAAAAATTAACAGGTGCCCAAGCAATTTCATGCTAGAATCATCATCCGGATGCCAAAATCAACTAAATACAGCAAAAGATTTGAGTGCACAACGTTTGGTTTAGGTTTGACAGCCATAATCACCTTTTTATTGCTTTAAATGCGTTTTTAGCGCATGATTGTACATTTGAGCTGAATGTGTCAAAATCTTAAAAATTAACTGGTGCCCAAGCAATTTCATGCTAGAATCATCATCCGGATGCCAAAATAAACTAAATACAGCAAAAGATTTGAGTGCACAACGTTTGGTTTAGATTTGACAGCCATAATCAGCAATTGTGTACATTTGAGCTGAATGTGTCAAAATCTTAAAAATTAACAGGTGCCCAAGCAATTTCATGCTAGAATCATCATCCGGATGCCAAAATAAACTAAATACAGCAAAAGATTTGAGTGCACAACGTTTGGTTTAGGTTTGACAGCCATAATCACCTTTTTATTGCTTTAAATGCGTTTTTAGCGCATGATTGTACATTTGAGCTGAATGTGTCAAAATCTTAAAAATTAACAGGTGCCCAAGCAATTTCATGCTAGAATCATCATCCGGATGCCAAAATAAACTAAATACAGCAAAAGATTTGAGTGCACAACGTTTGGTTTAGGTTTGACAGCCATAATCACCTTTTTATTGCTTTAAATGCGTTTTTAGCGCATGATTGTACATTTGAGCTGAATGTGTCAAAATCTTAAAAATTAACAGGTGCCCAAGCCATTTCATGCTAGAATCATCATCCGGATGCCAAAATAAACTAAATACAGCAAAAGATTTGAGTGCACAACGTTTGGTTTAGATTTGACAGCCATAATCAGCAATTGTGTACATTTGAGCTGAATGTGTCAAAATCTTAAAAATTAACAGGTGCCCAAGCAATTTCATGCTAGAATCATCATCCGGATGCCAAAATAAACTAAATACAGCAAAAGATTTGAGTGCACAACGTTTGGTTTAGGTTTGACAGCCATAATCACCTTTTTATTGCTTTAAATGCGTTTTTAGCGCATGATTGTACATTTGAGCTGAATGTGTCAAAATCTTAAAAATTAACAGGTGCCCAAGCAATTTCATGCTAGAATCATCATCCGGATGCCAAAATAAACTAAATACAGCAAAAGATTTGAGTGCACAACGTTTGGTTTAGGTTTGACAGCCATAATCACCTTTTATTGCTTTAAATGCGTTTTTAGCGCATGATTGTACATTTGAGCTGAATGTGTCAAAATCTTAAAAATTAACAGGTGCCCAAGCAATTTCATGCTAGAATCATCATCCGGATGCCAAAATAAACTAAATACTGCAAAAGATTTGAGTGCACAACGTTTGGTTTAGATTTGACAGCCATAATCAGCAATTGTGTACATTTGAGCTGAATGTGTCAAAATCTTAAAAATTAACAGGTGCCCAAGCAATTTCATGCTAGAATCATCATCCGGATGCCAAAATAAACTAAATACAGCAAAAGATTTGAGTGCACAACGTTTGGTTTAGGTTTGACAGCCATAATCACCTTTTTATTGCTTTAAATGCGTTTTTAGCGCATGATTGTACATTTGAGCTGAATGTGTCAAAATCTTAAAAATTAACAGGTGCCCAAGCAATTTCATGCTAGAATCATCATCCGGATGCCAAAATAAACTAAATACAGCAAAAGATTTGAGTGCACAACGTTTGGTTTAGATTTGACAGCCATAATCAGCAATTGTGTACATTTGAGCTGAATGTGTCAAAATCTTAAAAATTAACAGGTGCCCAAGCAATTTC
>NW_027520584.1:0-2500 GCF_051991245.1 Festucalex cinctus
ACCGTCAGCTCGCGTCCCGAGATCCAACTACGAGCTTTTTAACTGCAGCAACTTTAAGATACGCTATTGGAGCTGGAATTACCGCGGCTGCTGGCACCAGACTTGCCCTCCAATGGTTCCTCGCCCAGGGGTTTGGAATGCGCTCATTCCAATTACAGGGCCTCGAAAGAGTCCTGTATTGTTATTTTTCGTCACTACCTCCCCGAGTCGGGAGTGGGTAATTTGCGCGCCTGCTGCCTTCCTTGGATGTGGTAGCCGTTTCTCAGGCTCCCTCTCCGGAATCGAACCCTGATTCCCCGTTACCCGTGGTCACCATGGTAGGCGCAGAAAGTACCATCGAAAGTTGATAGGGCAGACATTCGAATGAGACGTCGCCGCCGCGGAGGGCCGGCGATCGGCTCGAGGTTATCTAGGGTCACCAAAGGGGCCGGGCCGGCAAAGGCGTGGGGGTTGGACGCGGCGGGCCGCCCGAGAGCGGCCCGGCCCGCGAAGCCCCCGCCGCCCGCCGGGCCCGCGTGGGTTTTGGGTCTGATAAATGCGCGCGTCCCCGGGGGTCGGCGCTCGTTTGCATGTATTAGCTCTAGAATTGCCACAGTTATCCAAGTAACGGCGGAGCGATCAAAGGAACCATAACTGATTTAATGAGCCATTCGCAGTTTCACTGTACGGGCCGTGTGTACTTAGACTTGCATGGCTTAATCTTTGAGACAAGCATATGCTACTGGCAGGATCAACCAGGTAGCCTCGGTCGCGCCGGCCGGCCGCCGCCGCCCGCCGCCGCCGGCGGACGGACTGGGCCGGGGGGCGTTCCGCGGTGGGCGCGCGGAGGCCCGGGGCCCCGCGTCGGGGCGGCCCCGGGCGCGCGCGCCCAGACAAGGCTTTGCGGGTGGGGAGCACGACGCGCGGAGGTCCGGGGCCCGCGTCGGGGCCCCGGGACGCACGCGCGCGCCCGCCCGGGTTAAGGCCACAGAGTGGGGCCTTGGCGCGGGGGGAGAGATAGGGACTCCTGCCTCCTCCTCCGCCGACCTCCGAGGTGAGAGGTTTTGAGAAACGGGTGCTCGCCGGAGGCACCGCCACCAGCCTCCGGGCACCGCCGCTCCTGGGGGGGGGGAGCGGAGGGCCGGCGGGGCGCCGGGCTCCGTCGTGGGACGGCTGGGTGAAGGCTTCCGCGCCAGCCCGCAGGTCGGAGGAGCCGTCCGCCCGAACACCGGCGCGAGCGCCGGCCGACAGGGGCCCTCCGTGGCGGGATCTGGCGCCGTCGCCAGAGGTGGTCGTCTCGGTCTCGCTTCCGATGGGGCGCGCCGTCGCGTGCGAGCCCTCGCTCGCGGCCGCCAAGGGCGCTGAAGTGCGACCCGCAGGCCGGAGGAGCCGTCCGCCCGAACACCGGCGCGAGCGCCGGCCGGCGGGGGCCCTCCGAAGGCGGGTCTTGGATGCCGCTCGGTCAGGGTGGTGTGGGGTGGAAGTGCTTCCACCCGCGCGTGCGTGGGTGCGTCAGACTGTGGGAGCTTTCGGGCAGGCGTGGGGACTTGGAGAGCTCTCGGGCAGGCGTGGGACTTTGAAATATTTCTGGCAGGCGTGGGACTTTGAAATATTTTCGGCCAGCGTGACACTTTGAAATATTTTTGGCCCGAGTGACACTTTGAAATATTTTCAGCCCGAGTGACACTTTGAAATATTTTCAGCCCGAGTGACACTTTGAAATATTTTCAGCCCGAGTGACACTTTGAAATATTTTCAGCCTGCGTGACACTTTGAAATATTTTCAGCCCGAGTGACACTTTGAAATATTTTCGGCCCGAGTGACACTTTGAAATATTTTCAGCCCGAGTGACACTTTGAAATATTTTCAGCCCGAGTCAGACTTAGAAAAAATCTGAGAACCGGGCAGCGGGCGCTCCCGGCCGAGCAGGCCGCCCGAGGCGCCTCTTTTTCGGACTCGATGGCGGGCCCTCTCCCTCCTCAGGTCTGGAGGTGGACTTTGTCGAATTTTTGAAAAGTGACACTTGGTCACGGCCGGGGCACCTCTGCTCCACTCAGAGGGCCGACCCCCGCCGCCGGGGAGGCCGCCGATAGCGCGCTGCGCTCGGTCAAAGTCCGTCCGGAGAGGTCCCGCCGACTTTAACAAAGTCCCACACAAAATAGAACCAGGCCAGGACCGGCCCGTCTGCGCGAGGAGGCTGCCCCAACCCTCCTCTTTTTCGGACATAAGTTTGGCGAGCCTCCCTTGTTCAGCCCTGGAGGTACCTCGTCTGAAATTACTCCCTTCTGAAATCGTGACAACTACATTTTGCGTTTTGGGTAGAAAGGTACTGACATAGGGCACCGGGTGCCCTATCTGCACTGCCCCACATGGCGACCGGCGGTACTGCACCCCTGGTAACCCGGGCCATTGAAATGAATGGGGCCCATTCAAATGAATGGGGAATTGGCGCTCCTGGTAACCCGGCCATTCAAACCAATGGGGAATTGGCGCTCCTGGTAACCCGGCCATTCAAACCAA
>NW_027520585.1:0-27222 GCF_051991245.1 Festucalex cinctus
TGTTAATTTTTAAGATTTTGACACATTCAGCTCAAATGTACACAATTGCTGATTATGGCTGTCAAATCTAAACCAAACGTTGTGCACTCAAATCTTTTGCTGTATTTAGTTTATTTTGGCATCCGGATGATGATTCTAGCATGAAATTGCTTGGGCACCTGTTAATTTTTAAGATTTTGACACATTCAGCTCAAATGTACAATCATGCGCTAAAAACGCATTTAAAGCAATAAAAAGGTGATTATGGCTGTCAAACCTAAACCAAACGTTGTGCACTCAAATCTTTTGCTGTATTTAGTTTATTTTGGCATCCGGATGATGATTCTAGCATGAAATTGCTTGGGCACCTGTTAATTTTTAAGATTTTGACACATTCAGCTCAAATGTACACAATTGCTGATTATGGCTGTCAAATCTAAACCAAACGTTGTGCACTCAAATCTTTTGCTGTATTTAGTTTATTTTGGCATCCGGATGATGATTCTAGCATGAAATTGCTTGGGCACCTGTTAATTTTAAGATTTTGACACATTCAGCTCAAATGTACAATCATGCGCTAAAAACGCATTTAAAGCAATAAAAAGGTGATTATGGCTGTCAAACCTAAACCAAACGTTGTGCACTCAAATCTTTTGCTGTATTTAGTTTATTTTGGCATCCGGATGATGATTCTAGCATGAAATTGCTTGGGCACCTGTTAATTTTTAAGATTTTGACACATTCAGCTCAAATGTACACAATTGCTGATTATGGCTGTCAAATCTAAACCAAACGTTGTGCACTCAAATCTTTTGCTGTATTTAGTTTATTTTGGCATCCGGATGATGATTCTAGCATGAAATTGCTTGGGCACCTGTTAATTTTTAAGATTTTGACACATTCAGCTCAAATGTACACAATTGCTGATTATGGCTGTCAAATCTAAACCAAACGTTGTGCACTCAAATCTTTTGCTGTATTTAGTTTATTTTGGCATCCGGATGATGATTCTAGCATGAAATTGCTTGGGCACCTGTTAATTTTTAAGATTTTGACACATTCAGCTCAAATGTACAATCATGCGCTAAAAACGCATTTAAAGCAATAAAAAGGTGATTATGGCTGTCAAACCTAAACCAAACGTTGTGCACTCAAATCTTTTGCTGTATTTAGTTTATTTTGGCATCCGGATGATGATTCTAGCATGAAATTGCTTGGGCACCTGTTAATTTTTAAGATTTTGACACATTCAGCTCAAATGTACACAATTGCTGATTATGGCTGTCAAATCTAAACCAAACGTTGTGCACTCAAATCTTTTGCTGTATTTAGTTTATTTTGGCATCCGGATGATGATTCTAGCATGAAATTGCTTGGGCACCTGTTAATTTTTAAGATTTTGACACATTCAGCTCAAATGTACAATCATGCGCTAAAAACGCATTTAAAGCAATAAAAAGGTGATTATGGCTGTCAAACCAAAACCAAACGTTGTGCACTCAAATCTTTTGCTGTATTTAGTTTATTTTGGCATCCGGATGATGATTCTAGCATGAAATTGCTTGGGCACCTGTTAATTTTTAAGATTTTGACACATTCAGCTCAAATGTACACAATTGCTGATTATGGCTGTCAAACCTAAACCAAACGTTGTGCACTCAAATCTTTTGCTGTATTTAGTTTATTTTGGCATCCGGATGATGATTCTAGCATGAAATTGCTTGGGCACCTGTTAATTTTTAAGATTTTGACACATTCAGCTCAAATGTACACAATTGCTGATTATGGCTGTCAAATCTAAACCAAACGTTGTGCACTCAAATCTTTTGCTGTATTTAGTTTATTTTGGCATCCGGATGATGATTCTAGCATGAAATTGCTTGGGCACCTGTTAATTTTTAAGATTTTGACACATTCAGCTCAAATGTACAATCATGCGCTAAAACGCATTTAAAGCAATAAAAAGGTGATTATGGCTGTCAAACCTAAACCAAACGTTGTGCACTCAAATCTTTTGCTGTATTTAGTTTATTTTGGCATCCGGATGATGATTCTAGCATGAAATTGCTTGGGCACCTGTTAATTTTTAAGATTTTGACACATTCAGCTCAAATGTACACAATTGCTGATTATGGCTGTCAAATCTAAACCAAACGTTGTGCACTCAAATCTTTTGCTGTATTTAGTTTATTTTGGCATCCGGATGATGATTCTAGCATGAAATTGCTTGGGCACCTGTTAATTTTTAAGATTTTGACACATTCAGCTCAAATGTACAATCATGAGCTAAAAACGCATTTAAAGCAATAAAAAGGTGATTATGGCTGTCAAACCTAAACCAAACGTTGTGCACTCAAATCTTTTGCTGTATTTAGTTTATTTTGGCATCCGGATGATGATTCTAGCATGAAATTGCTTGGGCACCTGTTAATTTTTAAGATTTTGACACATTCAGCTCAAATGTACACAATTGCTGATTATGGCTGTCAAATCTAAACCAAACGTTGTGCACTCAAATATTTTGCTGTATTTAGTTTATTTTGGCATCCGGATGATGATTCTAGCATGAAATTGCTTGGGCACCTGTTAATTTTTAAGATTTTGACACATTCAGCTCAAATGTACAATCATGCGCTAAAAACGCATTTAAAGCAATAAAAAGGTGATTATGGCTGTCAAACCTAAACCAAACGTTGTGCACTCAAATCTTTTGCTGTATTTAGTTTATTTTGGCATCCGGATGATGATTCTAGCATGAAATTGCTTGGGCACCTGTTAATTTTTAAGATTTTGACACATTCAGCTCAAATGTACACAATTGCTGATTATGGCTGTCAAACCTAAACCAAACGTTGTGCACTCAAATCTTTTGCTGTATTTAGTTTATTTTGGCATCCGGATGATGATTCTAGCATGAAATTGCTTGGGCACCTGTTAATTTTTAAGATTTTGACACATTCAGCTCAAATGTACACAATTGCTGATTATGGCTGTCAAATCTAAACCAAACGTTGTGCACTCAAATCTTTTGCTGTATTTAGTTTATTTTGGCATCCGGATGATGATTCTAGCATGAAATTGCTTGGGCACCTGTTAATTTTTAAGATTTTGACACATTCAGCTCAAATGTACAATCATGCGCTAAAAACGCATTTAAAGCAATAAAAAGGTGATTATGGCTGTCAAACCTAAACCAAACGTTGTGCACTCAAATCTTTTGCTGTATTTAGTTTATTTTGGCATCCGGATGATGATTCTAGCATGAAATTGCTTGGGCACCTGTTAATTTTTAAGATTTTGACACATTCAGCTCAAATGTACACAATTGCTGATTATGGCTGTCAAATCTAAACCAAACGTTGTGCACTCAAATCTTTTGCTGTATTTAGTTTATTTTGGCATCCGGATGATGATTCTAGCATGAAATTGCTTGGGCACCTGTTAATTTTTAAGATTTTGACACATTCAGCTCAAATGTACAATCATGCGCTAAAAACGCATTTAAAGCAATAAAAAGGTGATTATGGCTGTCAAACCTAAACCAAACGTTGTGCACTCAAATCTTTTGCTGTATTTAGTTTATTTTGGCATCCGGATGATGATTCTAGCATGAAATTGCTTGGGCACCTGTTAATTTTTAAGATTTTGACACATTCAGCTCAAATGTACACAATTGCTGATTATGGCTGTCAAATCTAAACCAAACGTTGTGCACTCAAATCTTTTGCTGTATTTAGTTTATTTTGGCATCCGGATGATGATTCTAGCATGAAATTGCTTGGGCACCTGTTAATTTTTAAGATTTTGACACATTCAGCTCAAATGTACAATCATGCGCTAAAAACGCATTTAAAGCAATAAAAAGGTGATTATGGCTGTCAAACCTAAACCAAACGTTGTGCACTCAAATCTTTTGCTGTATTTAGTTTATTTTGGCATCCGGATGATGATTCTAGCATGAAATTGCTTGGGCACCTGTTAATTTTTAAGATTTTGACACATTCAGCTCAAATGTACACAATTGCTGATTATGGCTGTCAAACCTAAACCAAACGTTGTGCACTCAAATCTTTTGCTGTATTTAGTTTATTTTGGCATCCGGATGATGATTCTAGCATGAAATTGCTTGGGCACCTGTTAATTTTTAAGATTTTGACACATTCAGCTCAAATGTACACAATTGCTGATTATGGCTGTCAAATCTAAACCAAACGTTGTGCACTCAAATCTTTTGCTGTATTTAGTTTATTTTGGCATCCGGTTGATGATTCTAGCATGAAATTGCTTGGGCACCTGTTAATTTTTAAGATTTTGACACATTCAGCTCAAATGTACAATCATGCGCTAAAAACGCATTTAAAGCAATAAAAAGGTGATTATGGCTGTCAAACCTAAACCAAACGTTGTGCACTCAAATCTTTTGCTGTATTTAGTTTATTTTGGCATCCGGATGATGATTCTAGCATGAAATTGCTTGGGCACCTGTTAATTTTTAAGATTTTGACACATTCAGCTCAAATGTACACAATTGCTGATTATGGCTGTCAAACCTAAACCAAACGTTGTGCACTCAAATCTTTTGCTGTATTTAGTTTATTTTGGCATCCGGATGATGATTCTAGCATGAAATTGCTTGGGCACCTGTTAATTTTTAAGATTTTGACACATTCAGCTCAAATGTACACAATTGCTGATTATGGCTGTCAAATCTAAACCAAACGTTGTGCACTCAAATCTTTTGCTGTATTTAGTTTATTTTGGCATCCGGATGATGATTCTAGCATGAAATTGCTTGGGCACCTGTTAATTTTTAAGATTTTGACACATTCAGCTCAAATGTACAATCATGCGCTAAAAACGCATTTAAAGCAATAAAAAGGTGATTATGGCTGTCAAACCTAAACCAAACGTTGTGCACTCAAATCTTTTGCTGTATTTAGTTTATTTTGGCATCCGGATGATGATTCTAGCATGAAATTGCTTGGGCACCTGTTAATTTTTAAGATTTTGACACATTCAGCTCAAATGTACACAATTGCTGATTATGGCTGTCAAATCTAAACCAAACGTTGTGCACTCAAATCTTTTGCTGTATTTAGTTTATTTTGGCATCCGGATGATGATTCTAGCATGAAATTGCTTGGGCACCTGTTAATTTTTAAGATTTTGACACATTCAGCTCAAATGTACAATCATGCGCTAAAAACGCATTTAAAGCAATAAAAAGGTGATTATGGCTGTCAAACCTAAACCAAACGTTGTGCACTCAAATCTTTTGCTGTATTTAGTTTATTTTGGCATCCGGATGATGATTCTAGCATGAAATTGCTTGGGCACCTGTTAATTTTTAAGATTTTGACACATTCAGCTCAAATGTACACAATTGCTGATTATGGCTGTCAAATCTAAACCAAACGTTGTGCACTCAAATCTTTTGCTGTATTTAGTTTATTTTGGCATCCGGATGATGATTCTAGCATGAAATTGCTTGGGCACCTGTTAATTTTTAAGATTTTGACACATTCAGCTCAAATGTACAATCATGCGCTACAAACGCATTTAAAGCAATAAAAAGGTGATTATGGCTGTCAAACCAAAACCAAACGTTGTGCACTCAAATCTTTTGCTGTATTTAGTTTATTTTGGCATCCGGATGATGATTCTAGCATGAAATTGCTTGGGCACCTGTTAATTTTTAAGATTTTGACACATTCAGCTCAAATGTACACAATTGCTGATTATGGCTGTCAAATCTAAACCAAACGTTGTGCACTCAAATCTTTTGCTGTATTTAGTTTATTTTGGCATCCGGATGATGATTCTAGCATGAAATTGCTTGGGCACCTGTTAATTTTTAAGATTTGGACACATTCAGCTCAAATGTACAATCATGCGCTAAAAACGCATTTAAAGCAATAAAAAGGTGATTATGGCTGTCAAACCTAAACCAAACGTTGTGCACTCAAATCTTTTGCTGTATTTAGTTTATTTTGGCATCCGGATGATGATTCTAGCATGAAATTGCTTGGGCACCTGTTAATTTTTAAGATTTTGACACATTCATCTCAAATGTACACAATTGCTGATTATGGCTGTCAAACCTAAACCAAACGTTGTGCACTCAAATCTTTTGCTGTATTTAGTTTATTTTGGCATCCGGATGATGATTCTAGCATGAAATTGCTTGGGCACCTGTTAATTTTTAAGATTTTGACACATTCAGCTCAAATGTACACAATTGCTGATTATGGCTGTCAAATCTAAACCAAACGTTGTGCACTCAAATCTTTTGCTGTATTTAGTTTATTTTGGCATCCGGATGATGATTCTAGCATGAAATTGCTTGGGCACCTGTTAATTTTTAAGATTTTGACACATTCAGCTCAAATGTACAATCATGCGCTAAAAACGCATTTAAAGCAATAAAAAGGTGATTATGGCTGTCAAACCTAAACCAAACGTTGTGCACTCAAATCTTTTGCTGTATTTAGTTTATTTTGGCATCCGGATGATGATTCTAGCATGAAATTGCTTGGGCACCTGTTAATTTTTAAGATTTTGACACATTCAGCTCAAATGTACACAATTGCTGATTATGGCTGTCAAATCTAAACCAAACGTTGTGCACTCAAATCTTTTGCTGTATTTAGTTTATTTTGGCATCCGGATGATGATTCTAGCATGAAATTGCTTGGGCACCTGTTAATTTTTAAGATTTTGACACATTCAGCTCAAATGTACACAATTGCTGATTATGGCTGTCAAATCTAAACCAAACGTTGTGCACTCAAATCTTTTGCTGTATTTAGTTTATTTTGGCATCCGGATGATGATTCTAGCATGAAATTGCTTGGGCACCTGTTAATTTTTAAGATTTTGACACATTCAGCTCAAATGTACAATCATGCGCTAAAAACGCATTTAAAGCAATAAAAAGGTGATTATGGCTGTCAAACCTAAACCAAACGTTGTGCACTCAAATCTTTTGCTGTATTTAGTTTATTTTGGCATCCGGATGATGATTCTAGCATGAAATTGCTTGGGCACCTGTTAATTTTTAAGATTTTGACACATTCAGCTCAAATGTACACAATTGCTGATTATGGCTGTCAAACCTAAACCAAACGTTGTGCACTCAAATCTTTTGCTGTATTTAGTTTATTTTGGCATCCGGATGATGATTCTAGCATGAAATTGCTTGGGCACCTGTTAATTTTTAAGATTTTGACACATTCAGCTCAAATGTACACAATTGCTGATTATGGCTGTCAAATCTAAACCAAACGTTGTGCACTCAAATCTTTTGCTGTATTTAGTTTATTTTGGCATCCGGTTGATGATTCTAGCATGAAATTGCTTGGGCACCTGTTAATTTTTAAGATTTTGACACATTCAGCTCAAATGTACAATCATGCGCTAAAAACGCATTTAAAGCAATAAAAAGGTGATTATGGCTGTCAAACCTAAACCAAACGTTGTGCACTCAAATCTTTTGCTGTATTTAGTTTATTTTGGCATCCGGATGATGATTCTAGCATGAAATTGCTTGGGCACCTGTTAATTTTTAAGATTTTGACACATTCAGCTCAAATGTACACAATTGCTGATTATGGCTGTCAAACCTAAACCAAACGTTGTGCACTCAAATCTTTTGCTGTATTTAGTTTATTTTGGCATCCGGATGATGATTCTAGCATGAAATTGCTTGGGCACCTGTTAATTTTTAAGATTTTGACACATTCAGCTCAAATGTACAATCATGCGCTAAAAACGCATTTAAAGCAATAAAAAGGTGATTATGGCTGTCAAACCTAAACCAAACGTTGTGCACTCAAATCTTTTGCTGTATTTAGTTTATTTTGGCATCCGGATGATGATTCTAGCATGAAATTGCTTGGGCACCTGTTAATTTTTAAGATTTTGACACATTCAGCTCAAATGTACACAATTGCTGATTATGGCTGTCAAATCTAAACCAAACGTTGTGCACTCAAATCTTTTGCTGTATTTAGTTTATTTTGGCATCCGGATGATGATTCTAGCATGAAATTGCTTGGGCACCTGTTAATTTTTAAGATTTTGACACATTCAGCTCAAATGTACAATCATGCGCTAAAAACGCATTTAAAGCAATAAAAAGGTGATTATGGCTGTCAAACCAAAACCAAACGTTGTGCACTCAAATCTTTTGCTGTATTTAGTTTATTTTGGCATCCGGATGATGATTCTAGCATGAAATTGCTTGGGCACCTGTTAATTTTTAAGATTTTGACACATTCAGCTCAAATGTACACAATTGCTGATTATGGCTGTCAAATCTAAACCAAACGTTGTGCACTCAAATCTTTTGCTGTATTTAGTTTATTTTGGCATCCGGATGATGATTCTAGCATGAAATTGCTTGGGCACCTGTTAATTTTTAAGATTTTGACACATTCAGCTCAAATGTACAATCATGCGCTAAAAACGCATTTAAAGCAATAAAAAGGTGATTATGGCTGTCAAACCTAAACCAAACGTTGTGCACTCAAATCTTTTGCTGTATTTAGTTTATTTTGGCATCCGGATGATGATTCTAGCATGAAATTGCTTGGGCACCTGTTAATTTTTAAGATTTTGACACATTCAGCTCAAATGTACACAATTGCTGATTATGGCTGTCAAACCTAAACCAAACGTTGTGCACTCAAATCTTTTGCTGTATTTAGTTTATTTTGGCATCCGGATGATGATTCTAGCATGAAATTGCTTGGGCACCTGTTAATTTTTAAGATTTTGACACATTCAGCTCAAATGTACACAATTGCTGATTATGGCTGTCAAATCTAAACCAAACGTTGTGCACTCAAATCTTTTGCTGTATTTAGTTTATTTTGGCATCCGGTTGATGATTCTAGCATGAAATTGCTTGGGCACCTGTTAATTTTTAAGATTTTGACACATTCAGCTCAAATGTACAATCATGCGCTAAAAACGCATTTAAAGCAATAAAAAGGTGATTATGGCTGTCAAACCTAAACCAAACGTTGTGCACTCAAATCTTTTGCTGTATTTAGTTTATTTTGGCATCCGGATGATGATTCTAGCATGAAATTGCTTGGGCACCTGTTAATTTTTAAGATTTTGACACATTCAGCTCAAATGTACACAATTGCTGATTATGGCTGTCAAACCTAAACCAAACGTTGTGCACTCAAATCTTTTGCTGTATTTAGTTTATTTTGGCATCCGGATGATGATTCTAGCATGAAATTGCTTGGGCACCTGTTAATTTTTAAGATTTTGACACATTCAGCTCAAATGTACACAATTGCTGATTATGGCTGTCAAATCTAAACCAAACGTTGTGCACTCAAATCTTTTGCTGTATTTAGTTTATTTTGGCATCCGGATGATGATTCTAGCATGAAATTGCTTGGGCACCTGTTAATTTTTAAGATTTTGACACATTCAGCTCAAATGTACAATCATGCGCTAAAAACGCATTTAAAGCAATAAAAAGGTGATTATGGCTGTCAAACCTAAACCAAACGTTGTGCACTCAAATCTTTTGCTGTATTTAGTTTATTTTGGCATCCGGATGATGATTCTAGCATGAAATTGCTTGGGCACCTGTTAATTTTTAAGATTTTGACACATTCAGCTCAAATGTACACAATTGCTGATTATGGCTGTCAAATCTAAACCAAACGTTGTGCACTCAAATCTTTTGCTGTATTTAGTTTATTTTGGCATCCGGATGATGATTCTAGCATGAAATTGCTTGGGCACCTGTTAATTTTTAAGATTTTGACACATTCAGCTCAAATGTACAATCATGCGCTAAAAACGCATTTAAAGCAATAAAAAGGTGATTATGGCTGTCAAACCTAAACCAAACGTTGTGCACTCAAATCTTTTGCTGTATTTAGTTTATTTTGGCATCCGGATGATGATTCTAGCATGAAATTGCTTGGGCACCTGTTAATTTTTAAGATTTTGACACATTCAGCTCAAATGTACACAATTGCTGATTATGGCTGTCAAATCTAAACCAAACGTTGTGCACTCAAATCTTTTGCTGTATTTAGTTTATTTTGGCATCCGGATGATGATTCTAGCATGAAATTGCTTGGGCACCTGTTAATTTTTAAGATTTTGACACATTCAGCTCAAATGTACAATCATGCGCTACAAACGCATTTAAAGCAATAAAAAGGTGATTATGGCTGTCAAACCAAAACCAAACGTTGTGCACTCAAATCTTTTGCTGTATTTAGTTTATTTTGGCATCCGGATGATGATTCTAGCATGAAATTGCTTGGGCACCTGTTAATTTTTAAGATTTTGACACATTCAGCTCAAATGTACACAATTGCTGATTATGGCTGTCAAATCTAAACCAAACGTTGTGCACTCAAATCTTTTGCTGTATTTAGTTTATTTTGGCATCCGGATGATGATTCTAGCATGAAATTGCTTGGGCACCTGTTAATTTTTAAGATTTGGACACATTCAGCTCAAATGTACAATCATGCGCTAAAAACGCATTTAAAGCAATAAAAAGGTGATTATGGCTGTCAAACCTAAACCAAACGTTGTGCACTCAAATCTTTTGCTGTATTTAGTTTATTTTGGCATCCGGATGATGATTCTAGCATGAAATTGCTTGGGCACCTGTTAATTTTTAAGATTTTGACACATTCATCTCAAATGTACACAATTGCTGATTATGGCTGTCAAACCTAAACCAAACGTTGTGCACTCAAATCTTTTGCTGTATTTAGTTTATTTTGGCATCCGGATGATGATTCTAGCATGAAATTGCTTGGGCACCTGTTAATTTTTAAGATTTTGACACATTCAGCTCAAATGTACACAATTGCTGATTATGGCTGTCAAATCTAAACCAAACGTTGTGCACTCAAATCTTTTGCTGTATTTAGTTTATTTTGGCATCCGGATGATGATTCTAGCATGAAATTGCTTGGGCACCTGTTAATTTTTAAGATTTTGACACATTCAGCTCAAATGTACAATCATGCGCTAAAAACGCATTTAAAGCAATAAAAAGGTGATTATGGCTGTCAAACCTAAACCAAACGTTGTGCACTCAAATCTTTTGCTGTATTTAGTTTATTTTGGCATCCGGATGATGATTCTAGCATGAAATTGCTTGGGCACCTGTTAATTTTTAAGATTTTGACACATTCAGCTCAAATGTACACAATTGCTGATTATGGCTGTCAAATCTAAACCAAACGTTGTGCACTCAAATCTTTTGCTGTATTTAGTTTATTTTGGCATCCGGATGATGATTCTAGCATGAAATTGCTTGGGCACCTGTTAATTTTTAAGATTTTGACACATTCAGCTCAAATGTACAATCATGCGCTAAAAACGCATTTAAAGCAATAAAAAGGTGATTATGGCTGTCAAACCTAAACCAAACGTTGTGCACTCAAATCTTTTGCTGTATTTAGTTTATTTTGGCATCCGGATGATGATTCTAGCATGAAATTGCTTGGGCACCTGTTAATTTTTAAGATTTTGACACATTCAGCTCAAATGTACACAATTGCTGATTATGGCTGTCAAATCTAAACCAAACGTTGTGCACTCAAATCTTTTGCTGTATTTAGTTTATTTTGGCATCCGGATGATGATTCTAGCATGAAATTGCTTGGGCACCTGTTAATTTTTAAGATTTTGACACATTCAGCTCAAATGTACACAATTGCTGATTATGGCTGTCAAATCTAAACCAAACGTTGTGCACTCAAATCTTTTGCTGTATTTAGTTTATTTTGGCATCCGGATGATGATTCTAGCATGAAATTGCTTGGGCACCTGTTAATTTTTAAGATTTTGACACATTCAGCTCAAATGTACAATCATGCGCTAAAAACGCATTTAAAGCAATAAAAAGGTGATTATGGCTGTCAAACCTAAACCAAACGTTGTGCACTCAAATCTTTTGCTGTATTTAGTTTATTTTGGCATCCGGATGATGATTCTAGCATGAAATTGCTTGGGCACCTGTTAATTTTTAAGATTTTGACACATTCAGCTCAAATGTACACAATTGCTGATTATGGCTGTCAAATCTAAACCAAACGTTGTGCACTCAAATCTTTTGCTGTATTTAGTTTATTTTGGCATCCGGATGATGATTCTAGCATGAAATTGCTTGGGCACCTGTTAATTTTTAAGATTTTGACACATTCAGCTCAAATGTACAATCATGCGCTACAAACGCATTTAAAGCAATAAAAAGGTGATTATGGCTGTCAAACCAAAACCAAACGTTGTGCACTCAAATCTTTTGCTGTATTTAGTTTATTTTGGCATCCGGATGATGATTCTAGCATGAAATTGCTTGGGCACCTGTTAATTTTTAAGATTTTGACACATTCAGCTCAAATGTACACAATTGCTGATTATGGCTGTCAAATCTAAACCAAACGTTGTGCACTCAAATCTTTTGCTGTATTTAGTTTATTTTGGCATCCGGATGATGATTCTAGCATGAAATTGCTTGGGCACCTGTTAATTTTTAAGATTTTGACACATTCAGCTCAAATGTACAATCATGCGCTAAAAACGCATTTAAAGCAATAAAAAGGTGATTATGGCTGTCAAACCTAAACCAAACGTTGTGCACTCAAATCTTTTGCTGTATTTAGTTTATTTTGGCATCCGGATGATGATTCTAGCATGAAATTGCTTGGGCACCTGTTAATTTTTAAGATTTTGACACATTCAGCTCAAATGTACACAATTGCTGATTATGGCTGACAAATCTAAACCAAACGTTGTGCACTCAAATCTTTTGCTGTATTTAGTTTATTTTGGCATCCGGATGATGATTCTAGCATGAAATTGCTTGGGCACCTGTTAATTTTTAAGATTTTGACACATTCAGCTCAAATGTACAATCATGCGCTAAAAACGCATTTAAAGCAATAAAAAGGTGATTATGGCTGTCAAACCTAAACCAAACGTTGTGCACTCAAATCTTTTGCTGTATTTAGTTTATTTTGGCATCCGGATGATGATTCTAGCATGAAATTGCTTGGGCACCTGTTAATTTTTAAGATTTTGACACATTCAGCTCAAATGTACACAATTGCTGATTATGGCTGTCAAATCTAAACCAAACGTTGTGCACTCAAATCTTTTGCTGTATTTAGTTTATTTTGGCATCCGGATGATGATTCTAGCATGAAATTGCTTGGGCACCTGTTAATTTTTAAGATTTTGACACATTCAGCTCAAATGTACAATCATGCGCTAAAAACGCATTTAAAGCAATAAAAAGGTGATTATGTCTGTCAAACCTAAACCAAACGTTGTGCACTCAAATCTTTTGCTGTATTTAGTTTATTTTGGCATCCGGATGATGATTCTAGCATGAAATTGCTTGGGCACCTGTTAATTTTTAAGATTTTGACACATTCAGCTCAAATGTACACAATTGCTGATTATGGCTGTCAAATCTAAACCAAACGTTGTGCACTCAAATCTTTTGCTGTATTTAGTTTATTTTGGCATCCGGATGATGATTCTAGCATGAAATTGCTTGGGCACCTGTTAATTTTTAAGATTTTGACACATTCAGCTCAAATGTACAATCATGCGCTAAAAACGCATTTAAAGCAATAAAAAGGTGATTATGGCTGTCAAACCTAAACCAAACGTTGTGCACTCAAATCTTTTGCTGTATTTAGTTTATTTTGGCATCCGGATGATGATTCTAGCATGAAATTGCTTGGGCACCTGTTAATTTTTAAGATTTTGACACATTCAGCTCAAATGTACACAATTGCTGATTATGGCTGTCAAATCTAAACCAAACGTTGTGCACTCAAATCTTTTGCTGTATTTAGTTTATTTTGGCATCCGGATGATGATTCTAGCATGAAATTGCTTGGGCACCTGTTAATTTTTAAGATTTTGACACATTCAGCTCAAATGTACAATCATGCGCTAAAAACGCATTTAAAGCAATAAAAAGGTGATTATGGCTGTCAAACCTAAACCAAACGTTGTGCACTCAAATCTTTTGCTGTATTTAGTTTATTTTGGCATCCGGATGATGATTCTAGCATGAAATTGCTTGGGCACCTGTTAATTTTTAAGATTTTGACACATTCAGCTCAAATGTACACAATTGCTGATTATGGCTGTCAAACCTAAACCAAACGTTGTGCACTCAAATCTTTTGCTGTATTTAGTTTATTTTGGCATCCGGATGATGATTCTAGCATGAAATTGCTTGGGCACCTGTTAATTTTTAAGATTTTGACACATTCAGCTCAAATGTACACAATTGCTGATTATGGCTGTCAAATCTAAACCAAACGTTGTGCACTCAAATCTTTTGCTGTATTTAGTTTATTTTGGCATCCGGTTGATGATTCTAGCATGAAATTGCTTGGGCACCTGTTAATTTTTAAGATTTTGACACATTCAGCTCAAATGTACAATCATGCGCTAAAAACGCATTTAAAGCAATAAAAAGGTGATTATGGCTGTCAAACCTAAACCAAACGTTGTGCACTCAAATCTTTTGCTGTATTTAGTTTATTTTGGCATCCGGATGATGATTCTAGCATGAAATTGCTTGGGCACCTGTTAATTTTTAAGATTTTGACACATTCAGCTCAAATGTACACAATTGCTGATTATGGCTGTCAAACCTAAACCAAACGTTGTGCACTCAAATCTTTTGCTGTATTTAGTTTATTTTGGCATCCGGATGATGATTCTAGCATGAAATTGCTTGGGCACCTGTTAATTTTTAAGATTTTGACACATTCAGCTCAAATGTACAATCATGCGCTAAAAACGCATTTAAAGCAATAAAAAGGTGATTATGGCTGTCAAACCTAAACCAAACGTTGTGCACTCAAATCTTTTGCTGTATTTAGTTTATTTTGGCATCCGGATGATGATTCTAGCATGAAATTGCTTGGGCACCTGTTAATTTTTAAGATTTTGACACATTCAGCTCAAATGTACACAATTGCTGATTATGGCTGTCAAATCTAAACCAAACGTTGTGCACTCAAATCTTTTGCTGTATTTAGTTTATTTTGGCATCCGGATGATGATTCTAGCATGAAATTGCTTGGGCACCTGTTAATTTTTAAGATTTTGACACATTCAGCTCAAATGTACAATCATGCGCTAAAAACGCATTTAAAGCAATAAAAAGGTGATTATGGCTGTCAAACCAAAACCAAACGTTGTGCACTCAAATCTTTTGCTGTATTTAGTTTATTTTGGCATCCGGATGATGATTCTAGCATGAAATTGCTTGGGCACCTGTTAATTTTTAAGATTTTGACACATTCAGCTCAAATGTACACAATTGCTGATTATGGCTGTCAAATCTAAACCAAACGTTGTGCACTCAAATCTTTTGCTGTATTTAGTTTATTTTGGCATCCGGATGATGATTCTAGCATGAAATTGCTTGGGCACCTGTTAATTTTTAAGATTTTGACACATTCAGCTCAAATGTACAATCATGCGCTAAAAACGCATTTAAAGCAATAAAAAGGTGATTATGGCTGTCAAACCTAAACCAAACGTTGTGCACTCAAATCTTTTGCTGTATTTAGTTTATTTTGGCATCCGGATGATGATTCTAGCATGAAATTGCTTGGGCACCTGTTAATTTTTAAGATTTTGACACATTCAGCTCAAATGTACACAATTGCTGATTATGGCTGTCAAACCTAAACCAAACGTTGTGCACTCAAATCTTTTGCTGTATTTAGTTTATTTTGGCATCCGGATGATGATTCTAGCATGAAATTGCTTGGGCACCTGTTAATTTTTAAGATTTTGACACATTCAGCTCAAATGTACACAATTGCTGATTATGGCTGTCAAATCTAAACCAAACGTTGTGCACTCAAATCTTTTGCTGTATTTAGTTTATTTTGGCATCCGGTTGATGATTCTAGCATGAAATTGCTTGGGCACCTGTTAATTTTTAAGATTTTGACACATTCAGCTCAAATGTACAATCATGCGCTAAAAACGCATTTAAAGCAATAAAAAGGTGATTATGGCTGTCAAACCTAAACCAAACGTTGTGCACTCAAATCTTTTGCTGTATTTAGTTTATTTTGGCATCCGGATGATGATTCTAGCATGAAATTGCTTGGGCACCTGTTAATTTTTAAGATTTTGACACATTCAGCTCAAATGTACACAATTGCTGATTATGGCTGTCAAACCTAAACCAAACGTTGTGCACTCAAATCTTTTGCTGTATTTAGTTTATTTTGGCATCCGGATGATGATTCTAGCATGAAATTGCTTGGGCACCTGTTAATTTTTAAGATTTTGACACATTCAGCTCAAATGTACAATCATGCGCTAAAAACGCATTTAAAGCAATAAAAAGGTGATTATGGCTGTCAAACCTAAACCAAACGTTGTGCACTCAAATCTTTTGCTGTATTTAGTTTATTTTGGCATCCGGATGATGATTCTAGCATGAAATTGCTTGGGCACCTGTTAATTTTTAAGATTTTGACACATTCAGCTCAAATGTACACAATTGCTGATTATGGCTGTCAAATCTAAACCAAACGTTGTGCACTCAAATCTTTTGCTGTATTTAGTTTATTTTGGCATCCGGATGATGATTCTAGCATGAAATTGCTTGGGCACCTGTTAATTTTTAAGATTTTGACACATTCAGCTCAAATGTACAATCATGCGCTAAAAACGCATTTAAAGCAATAAAAAGGTGATTATGGCTGTCAAACCAAAACCAAACGTTGTGCACTCAAATCTTTTGCTGTATTTAGTTTATTTTGGCATCCGGATGATGATTCTAGCATGAAATTGCTTGGGCACCTGTTAATTTTTAAGATTTTGACACATTCAGCTCAAATGTACACAATTGCTGATTATGGCTGTCAAATCTAAACCAAACGTTGTGCACTCAAATCTTTTGCTGTATTTAGTTTATTTTGGCATCCGGATGATGATTCTAGCATGAAATTGCTTGGGCACCTGTTAATTTTTAAGATTTTGACACATTCAGCTCAAATGTACAATCATGCGCTAAAAACGCATTTAAAGCAATAAAAAGGTGATTATGGCTGTCAAACCTAAACCAAACGTTGTGCACTCAAATCTTTTGCTGTATTTAGTTTATTTTGGCATCCGGATGATGATTCTAGCATGAAATTGCTTGGGCACCTGTTAATTTTTAAGATTTTGACACATTCAGCTCAAATGTACACAATTGCTGATTATGGCTGTCAAACCTAAACCAAACGTTGTGCACTCAAATCTTTTGCTGTATTTAGTTTATTTTGGCATCCGGATGATGATTCTAGCATGAAATTGCTTGGGCACCTGTTAATTTTTAAGATTTTGACACATTCAGCTCAAATGTACACAATTGCTGATTATGGCTGTCAAATCTAAACCAAACGTTGTGCACTCAAATCTTTTGCTGTATTTAGTTTATTTTGGCATCCGGATGATGATTCTAGCATGAAATTGCTTGGGCACCTGTTAATTTTTAAGATTTTGACACATTCAGCTCAAATGTACAATCATGCGCTAAAAACGCATTTAAAGCAATAAAAAGGTGATTATGGCTGTCAAACCTAAACCAAACGTTGTGCACTCAAATCTTTTGCTGTATTTAGTTTATTTTGGCATCCGGATGATGATTCTAGCATGAAATTGCTTGGGCACCTGTTAATTTTTAAGATTTTGACACATTCAGCTCAAATGTACACAATTGCTGATTATGGCTGTCAAATCTAAACCAAACGTTGTGCACTCAAATCTTTTGCTGTATTTAGTTTATTTTGGCATCCGGATGATGATTCTAGCATGAAATTGCTTGGGCACCTGTTAATTTTTAAGATTTTGACACATTCAGCTCAAATGTACAATCATGCGCTAAAAACGCATTTAAAGCAATAAAAAGGTGATTATGGCTGTCAAACCTAAACCAAACGTTGTGCACTCAAATCTTTTGCTGTATTTAGTTTATTTTGGCATCCGGATGATGATTCTAGCATGAAATTGCTTGGGCACCTGTTAATTTTTAAGATTTTGACACATTCAGCTCAAATGTACAATCATGCGCTAAAAACGCATTTAAAGCAATAAAAAGGTGATTATGGCTGTCAAACCTAAACCAAACGTTGTGCACTCAAATCTTTTGCTGTATTTAGTTTATTTTGGCATCCGGATGATGATTCTAGCATGAAATTGCTTGGGCACCTGTTAATTTTTAAGATTTTGACACATTCAGCTCAAATGTACACAATTGCTGATTATGGCTGTCAAATCTAAACCAAACGTTGTGCACTCAAATCTTTTGCTGTATTTAGTTTATTTTGGCATCCGGATGATGATTCTAGCATGAAATTGCTTGGGCACCTGTTAATTTTTAAGATTTTGACACATTCAGCTCAAATGTACAATCATGCGCTACAAACGCATTTAAAGCAATAAAAAGGTGATTATGGCTGTCAAACCAAAACCAAACGTTGTGCACTCAAATCTTTTGCTGTATTTAGTTTATTTTGGCATCCGGATGATGATTCTAGCATGAAATTGCTTGGGCACCTGTTAATTTTTAAGATTTTGACACATTCAGCTCAAATGTACACAATTGCTGATTATGGCTGTCAAATCTAAACCAAACGTTGTGCACTCAAATCTTTTGCTGTATTTAGTTTATTTTGGCATCCGGATGATGATTCTAGCATGAAATTGCTTGGGCACCTGTTAATTTTTAAGATTTTGACACATTCAGCTCAAATGTACAATCATGCGCTAAAAACGCATTTAAAGCAATAAAAAGGTGATTATGGCTGTCAAACCTAAACCAAACGTTGTGCACTCAAATCTTTTGCTGTATTTAGTTTATTTTGGCATCCGGATGATGATTCTAGCATGAAATTGCTTGGGCACCTGTTAATTTTTAAGATTTTGACACATTCAGCTCAAATGTACACAATTGCTGATTATGGCTGACAAATCTAAACCAAACGTTGTGCACTCAAATCTTTTGCTGTATTTAGTTTATTTTGGCATCCGGATGATGATTCTAGCATGAAATTGCTTGGGCACCTGTTAATTTTTAAGATTTTGACACATTCAGCTCAAATGTACAATCATGCGCTACAAACGCATTTAAAGCAATAAAAAGGTGATTATGGCTGTCAAACCAAAACCAAACGTTGTGCACTCAAATCTTTTGCTGTATTTAGTTTATTTTGGCATCCGGATGATGATTCTAGCATGAAATTGCTTGGGCACCTGTTAATTTTTAAGATTTTGACACATTCAGCTCAAATGTACACAATTGCTGATTATGGCTGTCAAATCTAAACCAAACGTTGTGCACTCAAATCTTTTGCTGTATTTAGTTTATTTTGGCATCCGGATGATGATTCTAGCATGAAATTGCTTGGGCACCTGTTAATTTTTAAGATTTTGACACATTCAGCTCAAATGTACAATCATGCGCTAAAAACGCATTTAAAGCAATAAAAAGGTGATTATGGCTGTCAAACCTAAACCAAACGTTGTGCACTCAAATCTTTTGCTGTATTTAGTTTATTTTGGCATCCGGATGATGATTCTAGCATGAAATTGCTTGGGCACCTGTTAATTTTTAAGATTTTGACACATTCAGCTCAAATGTACACAATTGCTGATTATGGCTGTCAAATCTAAACCAAACGTTGTGCACTCAAATCTTTTGCTGTATTTAGTTTATTTTGGCATCCGGATGATGATTCTAGCATGAAATTGCTTGGGCACCTGTTAATTTTTAAGATTTTGACACATTCAGCTCAAATGTACAATCATGCGCTAAAAACGCATTTAAAGCAATAAAAAGGTGATTATGTCTGTCAAACCTAAACCAAACGTTGTGCACTCAAATCTTTTGCTGTATTTAGTTTATTTTGGCATCCGGATGATGATTCTAGCATGAAATTGCTTGGGCACCTGTTAATTTTTAAGATTTTGAAACATTCAGCTCAAATGTACACAATTGCTGATTATGGCTGTCAAATCTAAACCAAACGTTGTGCACTCAAATCTTTTGCTGTATTTAGTTTATTTTGGCATCCGGATGATGATTCTAGCATGAAATTGCTTGGGCACCTGTTAATTTTTAAGATTTTGACACATTCAGCTCAAATGTACAATCATGCGCTAAAAACGCATTTAAAGCAATAAAAAGGTGATTATGGCTGTCAAACCTAAACCAAACGTTGTGCACTCAAATCTTTTGCTGTATTTAGTTTATTTTGGCATCCGGATGATGATTCTAGCATGAAATTGCTTGGGCACCTGTTAATTTTTAAGATTTTGACACATTCAGCTCAAATGTACACAATTGCTGATTATGGCTGTCAAACCTAAACCAAACGTTGTGCACTCAAATCTTTTGCTGTATTTAGTTTATTTTGGCATCCGATGATGATTCTAGCATGAAATTGCTTGGGCACCTGTTAATTTTTAAGATTTTGACACATTCAGCTCAAATGTACACAATTGCTGATTATGGCTGTCAAATCTAAACCAAACGTTGTGCACTCAAATCTTTTGCTGTATTTAGTTTATTTTGGCATCCGGATGATGATTCTAGCATGAAATTGCTTGGGCACCTGTTAATTTTTAAGATTTTGACACATTCAGCTCAAATGTACAATCATGCGCTAAAAACGCATTTAAAGCAATAAAAAGGTGATTATGGCTGTCAAACCTAAACCAAACGTTGTGCACTCAAATCTTTTGCTGTATTTAGTTTATTTTGGCATCCGGATGATGATTCTAGCATGAAATTGCTTGGGCACCTGTTAATTTTTAAGATTTTGACACATTCAGCTCAAATGTACACAATTGCTGATTATGGCTGTCAAACCTAAACCAAACGTTGTGCACTCAAATCTTTTGCTGTATTTAGTTTATTTTGGCATCCGGATGATGATTCTAGCATGAAATTGCTTGGGCACCTGTTAATTTTTAAGATTTTGACACATTCAGCTCAAATGTACAATCATGCGCTAAAAACGCATTTAAAGCAATAAAAAGGTGATTATGGCTGTCAAACCTAAACCAAACGTTGTGCTCTCAAATCTTTTGCTGTATTTAGTTTATTTTGGCATCCGGATGATGATTCTAGCATGAAATTGCTTGGGCACCTGTTAATTTTTAAGATTTTGACACATTCAGCTCAAATGTACACAATTGCTGATTATGGCTGTCAAACCTAAACCAAACGTTGTGCACTCAAATCTTTTGCTGTATTTAGTTTATTTTGGCATCCGGATGATGATTCTAGCATGAAATTGCTTGGGCACCTGTTAATTTTTAAGATTTTGACACATTCAGCTCAAATGTACACAATTGCTGATTATGGCTGTCAAATCTAAACCAAACGTTGTGCACTCAAATCTTTTGCTGTATTTAGTTTATTTTGGCATCCGGATGATGATTCTAGCATGAAATTGCTTGGGCACCTGTTAATTTTTAAGATTTTGACACATTCAGCTCAAATGTACAATCATGCGCTAAAAACGCATTTAAAGCAATAAAAAGGTGATTATGGCTGTCAAACCTAAACCAAACGTTGTGCACTCAAATCTTTTGCTGTATTTAGTTTATTTTGGCATCCGGATGATGATTCTAGCATGAAATTGCTTGGGCACCTGTTATTCTAGCATGAAATTGCTTGGGCACCTGTTAATTTTTAAGATTTTGACACATTCAGCTCAAATGTACACAATTGCTGATTATGGCTGTCAAATCTAAACCAAACGTTGTGCACTCAAATCTTTTGCTGTATTTAGTTTATTTTGGCATCCGGATGATGATTCTAGCATGAAATTGCTTGGGCACCTGTTAATTTTTAAGATTTTGACACATTCAGCTCAAATGTACACAATTGCTGATTATGGCTGTCAAATCTAAACCAAACGTTGTGCACTCAAATCTTTTGCTGTATTTAGTTTATTTTGGCATCCGGATGATGATTCTAGCATGAAATTGCTTGGGCACCTGTTAATTTTTAAGATTTTGACACATTCAGCTCAAATGTACAATCATGCGCTAAAAACGCATTTAAAGCAATAAAAAGGTGATTATGGCTGTCAAACCTAAACCAAACGTTGTGCACTCAAATCTTTTGCTGTATTTAGTTTATTTTGGCATCCGGATGATGATTCTAGCATGAAATTGCTTGGGCACCTGTTAATTTTTAAGATTTTGACACATTCAGCTCAAATGTACACAATTGCTGATTATGGCTGTCAAATCTAAACCAAACGTTGTGCACTCAAATCTTTTGCTGTATTTAGTTTATTTTGGCATCCGGATGATGATTCTAGCATGAAATTGCTTGGGCACCTGTTAATTTTTAAGATTTTGACACATTCAGCTCAAATGTCCAATCATGCGCTACAAACGCATTTAAAGCAATAAAAAGGTGATTATGGCTGTCAAACCAAAACCAAACGTTGTGCACTCAAATCTTTTGCTGTATTTAGTTTATTTTGGCATCCGGATGATGATTCTAGCATGAAATTGCTTGGGCACCTGTTAATTTTTAAGATTTTGACACATTCAGCTCAAATGTACACAATTGCTGATTATGGCTGTCAAATCTAAACCAAACGTTGTGCACTCAAATCTTTTGCTGTATTTAGTTTATTTTGGCATCCGGATGATGATTCTAGCATGAAATTGCTTGGGCACCTGTTAATTTTTAAGATTTTGACACATTCAGCTCAAATGTACAATCATGCGCTAAAAACGCATTTAAAGCAATAAAAAGATGATTATGGCTGTCAAACCTAAACCAAACGTTGTGCACTCAAATCTTTTGCTGTATTTAGTTTATTTTGGCATCCGGATGATGATTCTAGCATGAAATTGCTTGGGCACCTGTTAATTTTTAAGATTTTGACACATTCAGCTCAAATGTACACAATTGCTGATTATGGCTGTCAAATCTAAACCAAACGTTGTGCACTCAAATCTTTTGCTGTATTTAGTTTATTTTGGCATCCGGATGATGATTCTAGCATGAAATTGCTTGGGCACCTGTTAATTTTTAAGATTTTGACACATTCAGCTCAAATGTACAATCATGCGCTAAAAACGCATTTAAAGCAATAAAAAGGTGATTATGGCTGTCAAACCTAAACCAAACGTTGTGCACTCAAATCTTTTGCTGTATTTAGTTTATTTTGGCATCCGGATGATGATTCTAGCATGAAATTGCTTGGGCACCTGTTAATTTTTAAGATTTTGACACATTCAGCTCAAATGTACACAATTGCTGATTATGGCTGTCAAATCTAAACCAAACGTTGTGCACTCAAATCTTTTGCTGTATTTAGTTTATTTTGGCATCCGGATGATGATTCTAGCATGAAATTGCTTGGGCACCTGTTAATTTTTAAGATTTTGACACATTCAGCTCAAATGTACAATCATGCGCTAAAAACGCATTTAAAGCAATAAAAAGGTGATTATGGCTGTCAAACCTAAACCAAACGTTGTGCACTCAAATCTTTTGCTGTATTTAGTTTATTTTGGCATCCGGATGATGATTCTAGCATGAAATTGCTTGGGCACCTGTTAATTTTTAAGATTTTGACACATTCAGCTCAAATGTACACAATTGCTGATTATGGCTGTCAAATCTAAACCAAACGTTGTGCACTCAAATCTTTTGCTGTATTTAGTTTATTTTGGCATCCGGATGATGATTCTAGCATGAAATTGCTTGGGCACCTGTTAATTTTTAAGATTTTGACACATTCAGCTCAAATGTACAATCATGCGCTAAAAACGCATTTAAAGCAATAAAAAGGTGATTATGGCTGTCAAACCAAAACCAAACGTTGTGCACTCAAATCTTTTGCTGTATTTAGTTTATTTTGGCATCCGGATGATGATTCTAGCATGAAATTGCTTGGGCACCTGTTAATTTTTAAGATTTTGACACATTCAGCTCAAATGTACACAATTGCTGATTATGGCTGTCAAACCTAAACCAAACGTTGTGCACTCAAATCTTTTGCTGTATTTAGTTTATTTTGGCATCCGGATGATGATTCTAGCATGAAATTGCTTGGGCACCTGTTAATTTTTAAGATTTTGACACATTCAGCTCAAATGTACACAATTGCTGATTATGGCTGTCAAATCTAAACCAAACGTTGTGCACTCAAATCTTTTGCTGTATTTAGTTTATTTTGGCATCCGGATGATGATTCTAGCATGAAATTGCTTGGGCACCTGTTAATTTTTAAGATTTTGACACATTCAGCTCAAATGTACAATCATGCGCTACAAACGCATTTAAAGCAATAAAAAGGTGATTATGGCTGTCAAACCAAAACCAAACGTTGTGCACTCAAATCTTTTGCTGTATTTAGTTTATTTTGGCATCCGGATGATGATTCTAGCATGAAATTGCTTGGGCACCTGTTAATTTTTAAGATTTTGACACATTCAGCTCAAATGTACACAATTGCTGATTATGGCTGTCAAATCTAAACCAAACGTTGTGCACTCAAATCTTTTGCTGTATTTAGTTTATTTTGGCATCCGGATGATGATTCTAGCATGAAATTGCTTGGGCACCTGTTAATTTTTAAGATTTTGACACATTCAGCTCAAATGTACAATCATGCGCTACAAACGCATTTAAAGCAATAAAAAGGTGATTATGGCTGTCAAACCAAAACCAAACGTTGTGCACTCAAATCTTTTGCTGTATTTAGTTTATTTTGGCATCCGGATGATGATTCTAGCATGAAATTGCTTGGGCACCTGTTAATTTTTAAGATTTTGACACATTCAGCTCAAATGTACACAATTGCTGATTATGGCTGTCAAATCTAAACCAAACGTTGTGCACTCAAATCTTTTGCTGTATTTAGTTTATTTTGGCATCCGGATGATGATTCTAGCATGAAATTGCTTGGGCACCTGTTAATTTTTAAGATTTTGACACATTCAGCTCAAATGTACAATCATGCGCTAAAAACGCATTTAAAGCAATAAAAAGGTGATTATGGCTGTCAAACCAAAACCAAACGTTGTGCACTCAAATCTTTTGCTGTATTTAGTTTATTTTGGCATCCGGATGATGATTCTAGCATGAAATTGCTTGGGCACCTGTTAATTTTTAAGATTTTGACACATTCAGCTCAAATGTACACAATTGCTGATTATGGCTGTCAAATCTAAACCAAACGTTGTGCACTCAAATCTTTTGCTGTATTTAGTTTATTTTGGCATCCGGATGATGATTCTAGCATGAAATTGCTTGGGCACCTGTTAATTTTTAAGATTTTGACACATTCAGCTCAAATGTACAATCATGCGCTAAAAACGCATTTAAAGCAATAAAAAGGTGATTATGGCTGTCAAACCTAAACCAAACGTTGTGCACTCAAATCTTTTGCTGTATTTAGTTTATTTTGGCATCCGGATGATGATTCTAGCATGAAATTGCTTGGGCACCTGTTAATTTTTAAGATTTTGACACATTCAGCTCAAATGTACACAATTGCTGATTATGGCTGTCAAACCTAAACCAAACGTTGTGCACTCAAATCTTTTGCTGTATTTAGTTTATTTTGGCATCCGGATGATGATTCTAGCATGAAATTGCTTGGGCACCTGTTAATTTTTAAGATTTTGACACATTCAGCTCAAATGTACAATCATGCGCTAAAAACGCATTTAAAGCAATAAAAAGGTGATTATGGCTGTCAAACCTAAACCAAACGTTGTGCACTCAAATCTTTTGCTGTATTTAGTTTATTTTGGCATCCGGATGATGATTCTAGCATGAAATTGCTTGGGCACCTGTTAATTTTTAAGATTTTGACACATTCAGCTCAAATGTACACAATTGCTGATTATGGCTGTCAAATCTAAACCAAACGTTGTGCACTCAAATCTTTTGCTGTATTTAGTTTATTTTGGCATCCGGATGATGATTCTAGCATGAAATTGCTTGGGCACCTGTTAATTTTTAAGATTTTGACACATTCAGCTCAAATGTACAATCATGCGCTAAAAACGCATTTAAAGCAATAAAAAGGTGATTATGGCTGTCAAACCTAAACCAAACGTTGTGCACTCAAATCTTTTGCTGTATTTAGTTTATTTTGGCATCCGGATGATGATTCTAGCATGAAATTGCTTGGGCACCTGTTAATTTTTAAGATTTTGACACATTCAGCTCAAATGTACACAATTGCTGATTATGGCTGTCAAACCTAAACCAAACGTTGTGCACTCAAATCTTTTGCTGTATTTAGTTTATTTTGGCATCCGGATGATGATTCTAGCATGAAATTGCTTGGGCACCTGTTAATTTTTAAGATTTTGACACATTCAGCTCAAATGTACACAATTGCTGATTATGGCTGTCAAATCTAAACCAAACGTTGTGCACTCAAATCTTTTGCTGTATTTAGTTTATTTTGGCATCCGGATGATGATTCTAGCATGAAATTGCTTGGGCACCTGTTAATTTTTAAGATTTTGACACATTCAGCTCAAATGTACAATCATGCGCTAAAAACGCATTTAAAGCAATAAAAAGGTGATTATGGCTGTCAAACCTAAACCAAACGTTGTGCACTCAAATCTTTTGCTGTATTTAGTTTATTTTGGCATCCGGATGATGATTCTAGCATGAAATTGCTTGGGCACCTGTTAATTTTTAAGATTTTGACACATTCAGCTCAAATGTACACAATTGCTGATTATGGCTGTCAAATCTAAACCAAACGTTGTGCACTCAAATCTTTTGCTGTATTTAGTTTATTTTGGCATCCGGATGATGATTCTAGCATGAAATTGCTTGGGCACCTGTTAATTTTTAAGATTTTGACACATTCAGCTCAAATGTACAATCATGCGCTAAAAACGCATTTAAAGCAATAAAAAGGTGATTATGGCTGTCAAACCAAAACCAAACGTTGTGCACTCAAATCTTTTGCTGTATTTAGTTTATTTTGGCATCCGGATGATGATTCTAGCATGAAATTACTTGGGCACCTGTTAATTTTTAAGATTTTGACACATTCAGCTCAAATGTACACAATTGCTGATTATGGCTGTCAAACCTAAACCAAACGTTGTGCACTCAAATCTTTTGCTGTATTTAGTTTATTTTGGCATCCGGATGATGATTCTAGCATGAAATTGCTTGGGCACCTG
>NW_027520586.1:0-26729 GCF_051991245.1 Festucalex cinctus
AATTGTGTACATTTGAGCTGAATGTGTCAAAATCTTAAAAATTAACAGGTGCCCAAGCAATTTCATGCTAGAATCATCATCCGGATGCCAAAATAAACTAAATACAGCAAAAGATTTGAGTGCACAACGTTTGGTTTAGGTTTGACAGCCATAATCACCTTTTTATTGCTTTAAATGCGTTTTTAGCGCATGATTGTACATTTGAGCTGAATGTGTCAAAATCTTAAAAATTAACAGGTGCCCAAGCAATTTCATGCTAGAATCATCATCCGGATGCCAAAATAAACTAAATACAGCAAAAGATTTGAGTGCACAACGTTTGGTTTAGATTTGACAGCCATAATCAGCAATTGTGTACATTTGAGCTGAATGTGTCAAAATCTTAAAAATTAACAGGTGCCCAAGCAATTTCATGCTAGAATCATCATCCGGATGCCAAAATAAACTAAATACAGCAAAAGATTTGAGTGCACAACGTTTGGTTTAGGTTTGACAGCCATAATCACCTTTTTATTGCTTTAAATGCGTTTTTAGCGCATGATTGTACATTTGAGCTGAATGTGTCAAAATCTTAAAAATTAACAGGTGCCCAAGCAATTTCATGCTAGAATCATCATCCGGATGCCAAAATAAACTAAATACAGCAAAAGATTTGAGTGCACAACGTTTGGTTTAGATTTGACAGCCATAATCAGCAATTGTGTACATTTGAGCTGAATGTGTCAAAATCTTAAAAATTAACAGGTGCCCAAGCAATTTCATGCTAGAATCATCATCCGGATGCCAAAATAAACTAAATACAGCAAAAGATTTGAGTGCACAACGTTTGGTTTAGGTTTGACAGCCATAATCACCTTTTTATTGCTTTAAATGCGTTTTTAGCGCATGATTGTACATTTGAGCTGAATGTGTCAAAATCTTAAAAATTAACAGGTGCCCAAGCAATTTCATGCTAGAATCATCATCCGGATGCCAAAATAAACTAAATACAGCAAAAGATTTGAGTGCACAACGTTTGGTTTAGATTTGACAGCCATAATCAGCAATTGTGTACATTTGAGCTGAATGTGTCAAAATCTTAAAAATTAACAGGTGCCCAAGCAATTTCATGCTAGAATCATCATCCGGATGCCAAAATAAACTAAATACAGCAAAAGATTTGAGTGCACAACGTTTGGTTTAGGTTTGACAGCCATAATCACCTTTTTATTGCTTTAAATGCGTTTTTAGCGCATGATTGTACATTTGAGCTGAATGTGTCAAAATCTTAAAAATTAACAGGTGCCCAAGCCATTTCATGCTAGAATCATCATCCGGATGCCAAAATAAACTAAATACAGCAAAAGATTTGAGTGCACAACGTTTGGTTTAGATTTGAAAGCCATAATCAGCAATTGTGTACATTTGAGCTGAATGTGTCAAAATCTTAAAAATTAACAGGTGCCCAAGCAATTTCATGCTAGAATCATCATCCGGATGCCAAAATAAACTAAATACAGCAAAAGATTTGAGTGCACAACGTTTGGTTTAGGTTTGACAGCCATAATCACCTTTTTATTGCTTTAAATGCGTTTTTAGCGCATGATTGTACATTTGAGCTGAATGTGTCAAAATCTTAAAAATTAACAGGTGCCCAAGCAATTTCATGCTAGAATCATCATCCGGATGCCAAAATAAACTAAATACAGCAAAAGATTTGAGTGCACAACGTTTGGTTTAGATTTGACAGCCATAATCAGCAATTGTGTACATTTGAGCTGAATGTGTCAAAATCTTAAAAATTAACAGGTGCCCAAGCAATTTCATGCTAGAATCATCATCCGGATGCCAAAATAAACTAAATACAGCAAAAGATTTGAGTGCACAACGTTTGGTTTAGGTTTGACAGCCATAATCACCTTTTTATTGCTTTAAATGCGTTTTTAGCGCATGATTGTACATTTGAGCTGAATGTGTCAAAATCTTAAAAATTAACAGGTGCCCAAGCAATTTCATGCTAGAATCATCATCCGGATGCCAAAATAAACTAAATACAGCAAAAGATTTGAGTGCACAACGTTTGGTTTAGATTTGACAGCCATAATCAGCAATTGTGTACATTTGAGCTGAATGTGTCAAAATCTTAAAAATTAACAGGTGCCCAAGCAATTTCATGCTAGAATCATCATCCGGATGCCAAAATAAACTAAATACAGCAAAAGATTTGAGTGCACAACGTTTGGTTTAGGTTTGACAGCCATAATCACCTTTTTATTGCTTTAAATGCGTTTTTAGCGCATGATTGTACATTTGAGCTGAATGTGTCAAAATCTTAAAAATTAACAGGTGCCCAAGCAATTTCATGCTAGAATCATCATCCGGATGCCAAAATAAACTAAATACAGCAAAAGATTTGAGTGCACAACGTTTGGTTTAGATTTGACAGCCATAATCAGCAATTGTGTACATTTGAGCTGAATGTGTCAAAATCTTAAAAATTAACAGGTGCCCAAGCAATTTCATGCTAGAATCATCATCCGGATGCCAAAATAAACTAAATACAGCAAAAGATTTGAGTGCACAACGTTTGGTTTAGGTTTGACAGCCATAATCACCTTTTTATTGCTTTAAATGCGTTTTTAGCGCATGATTGTACATTTGAGCTGAATGTGTCAAAATCTTAAAAATTAACAGGTGCCCAAGCAATTTCATGCTAGAATCATCATCCGGAGGCCAAAATAAACTAAATACAGCAAAAGATTTGAGTGCACAACGTTTGGTTTAGATTTGACAGCCATAATCAGCAATTGTGTACATTTGAGCTGAATGTGTCAAAATCTTAAAAATTAACAGGTGCCCAAGCAATTTCATGCTAGAATCATCATCCGGATGCCAAAATAAACTAAATACAGCAAAAGATTTGAGTGCACAACGTTTGGTTTAGGTTTGACAGCCATAATCACCTTTTTATTGCTTTAAATGCGTTTTTAGCGCATGATTGTACATTTGAGCTGAATGTGTCAAAATCTTAAAAATTAACAGGTGCCCAAGCAATTTCATGCTAGAATCATCATCCGGATGCCAAAATAAACTAAATACAGCAAAAGATTTGAGTGCACAACGTTTGGTTTAGATTTGACAGCCATAATCAGCAATTGTGTACATTTGAGCTGAATGTGTCAAAATCTTAAAAATTAACAGGTGCCCAAGCAATTTCATGCTAGAATCATCATCCGGATGCCAAAATAAACTAAATACAGCAAAAGATTTGAGTGCACAACGTTTGGTTTAGGTTTGACAGCCATAATCACCTTTTTATTGCTTTAAATGCGTTTTTAGCGCATGATTGTACATTTGAGCTGAATGTGTCAAAATCTTAAAAATTAACAGGTGCCCAAGCCATTTCATGCTAGAATCATCATCCGGATGCCAAAATAAACTAAATACAGCAAAAGATTTGAGTGCACAACGTTTGGTTTAGATTTGACAGCCATAATCAGCAATTGTGTACATTTGAGCTGAATGTGTCAAAATCTTAAAAATTAACAGGTGCCCAAGCAATTTCATGCTAGAATCATCATCCGGATGCCAAAATAAACTAAATACAGCAAAAGATTTGAGTGCACAACGTTTGGTTTAGGTTTGACAGCCATAATCACCTTTTTATTGCTTTAAATGCGTTTTTAGCGCATGATTGTACATTTGAGCTGAATGTGTCAAAATCTTAAAAATTAACAGGTGCCCAAGCAATTTCATGCTAGAATCATCATCCGGATGCCAAAATAAACTAAATACAGCAAAAGATTTGAGTGCACAACGTTTGGTTTAGGTTTGACAGCCATAATCACCTTTTTATTGCTTTAAATGCGTTTTTAGCGCATGATTGTACATTTGAGCTGAATGTGTCAAAATCTTAAAAATTAACAGGTGCCCAAGCAATTTCATGCTAGAATCATCATCCGGAGGCCAAAATAAACTAAATACAGCAAAAGATTTGAGTGCACAACGTTTGGTTTAGATTTGACAGCCATAATCAGCAATTGTGTACATTTGAGCTGAATGTGTCAAAATCTTAAAAATTAACAGGTGCCCAAGCAATTTCATGCTAGAATCATCATCCGGATGCCAAAATAAACTAAATACAGCAAAAGATTTGAGTGCACAACGTTTGGTTTAGGTTTGACAGCCATAATCACCTTTTTATTGCTTTAAATGCGTTTTTAGCGCATGATTGTACATTTGAGCTGAATGTGTCAAAATCTTAAAAATTAACAGGTGCCCAAGCAATTTCATGCTAGAATCATCATCCGGATGCCAAAATAAACTAAATACAGCAAAAGATTTGAGTGCACAACGTTTGGTTTAGATTTGACAGCCATAATCAGCAATTGTGTACATTTGAGCTGAATGTGTCAAAATCTTAAAAATTAACAGGTGCCCAAGCAATTTCATGCTAGAATCATCATCCGGATGCCAAAATAAACTAAATACAGCAAAAGATTTGAGTGCACAACGTTTGGTTTAGGTTTGACAGCCATAATCACCTTTTTATTGCTTTAAATGCGTTTTTAGCGCATGATTGTACATTTGAGCTGAATGTGTCAAAATCTTAAAAATTAACAGGTGCCCAAGCCATTTCATGCTAGAATCATCATCCGGATGCCAAAATAAACTAAATACAGCAAAAGATTTGAGTGCACAACGTTTGGTTTAGATTTGACAGCCATATCAGCAATTGTGTACATTTGAGCTGAATGTGTCAAAATCTTAAAAATTAACAGGTGCCCAAGCAATTTCATGCTAGAATCATCATCCGGATGCCAAAATAAACTAAATACAGCAAAAGATTTGAGTGCACAACGTTTGGTTTAGGTTTGACAGCCATAATCACCTTTTTATTGCTTTAAATGCGTTTTTAGCGCATGATTGTACATTTGAGCTGAATGTGTCAAAATCTTAAAAATTAACAGGTGCCCAAGCAATTTCATGCTAGAATCATCATCCGGATGCCAAAATAAACTAAATACAGCAAAAGATTTGAGTGCACAGCGTTTGGTTTAGATTTGACAGCCATAATCAGCAATTGTGTACATTTGAGCTGAATGTGTCAAAATCTTAAAAATTAACAGGTGCCCAAGCAATTTCATGCTAGAATCATCATCCGGATGCCAAAATAAACTAAATACAGCAAAAGATTTGAGTGCACAACGTTTGGTTTAGGTTTGACAGCCATAATCACCTTTTTATTGCTTTAAATGCGTTTTTAGCGCATGATTGTACATTTGAGCTGAATGTGTCAAAATCTTAAAAATTAACAGGTGCCCAAGCAATTTCATGCTAGAATCATCATCCGGATGCCAAAATAAACTAAATACAGCAAAAGATTTGAGTGCACAACGTTTGGTTTAGATTTGACAGCCATAATCAGCAATTGTGTACATTTGAGCTGAATGTGTCAAAATCTTAAAAATTAACAGGTGCCCAAGCAATTTCATGCTAGAATCATCATCCGGATGCCAAAATAAACTAAATACAGCAAAAGATTTGAGTGCACAACGTTTGGTTTAGGTTTGACAGCCATAATCACCTTTTTATTGCTTTAAATGCGTTTTTAGCGCATGATTGTACATTTGAGCTGAATGTGTCAAAATCTTAAAAATTAACAGGTGCCCAAGCCATTTCATGCTAGAATCATCATCCGGATGCCAAAATAAACTAAATACAGCAAAAGATTTGAGTGCACAACGTTTGGTTTAGATTTGACAGCCATAATCAGCAATTGTGTACATTTGAGCTGAATGTGTCAAAATCTTAAAAATTAACAGGTGCCCAAGCAATTTCATGCTAGAATCATCATCCGGATGCCAAAATAAACTAAATACAGCAAAAGATTTGAGTGCACAACGTTTGGTTTAGGTTTGACAGCCATAATCACCTTTTTATTGCTTTAAATGCGTTTTTAGCGCATGATTGTACATTTGAGCTGAATGTGTCAAAATCTTAAAAATTAACAGGTGCCCAAGCAATTTCATGCTAGAATCATCATCCGGATGCCAAAATAAACTAAATACAGCAAAAGATTTGAGTGCACAGCGTTTGGTTTAGATTTGACAGCCATAATCAGCAATTGTGTACATTTGAGCTGAATGTGTCAAAATCTTAAAAATTAACAGGTGCCCAAGCAATTTCATGCTAGAATCATCATCCGGATGCCAAAATAAACTAAATACAGCAAAAGATTTGAGTGCACAACGTTTGGTTTAGGTTTGACAGCCATAATCACCTTTTTATTGCTTTAAATGCGTTTTTAGCGCATGATTGTACATTTGAGCTGAATGTGTCAAAATCTTAAAAATTAACAGGTGCCCAAGCAATTTCATGCTAGAATCATCATCCGGATGCCAAAATAAACTAAATACAGCAAAAGATTTGAGTGCACAACGTTTGGTTTAGATTTGACAGCCATAATCAGCAATTGTGTACATTTGAGCTGAATGTGTCAAAATCTTAAAAATTAACAGGTGCCCAAGCAATTTCATGCGAGAATCATCATCCGGATGCCAAAATAAACTAAATACAGCAAAAGATTTGAGTGCACAACGTTTGGTTTAGGTTTGACAGCCATAATCACCTTTTTATTGCTTTAAATGCGTTTTTAGCGCATGATTGTACATTTGAGCTGAATGTGTCAAAATCTTAAAAATTAACAGGTGCCCAAGCAATTTCATGCTAGAATCATCATCCGGATGCCAAAATAAACTAAATACAGCAAAAGATTTGAGTGCACAACGTTTGGTTTAGATTTGACAGCCATAATCAGCAATTGTGTACATTTGAGCGTGAATGTGTCAAAATCTTAAAAATTAACAGGTGCCCAAGCAATTTCATGCTAGAATCATCATCCGGATGCCAAAATAAACTAAATACAGCAAAAGATTTCAGTGCACAACGTTTGGTTTAGGTTTGACAGCCATAATCACCTTTTTATTGCTTTAAATGCGTTTTTAGCGCATGATTGTACATTTGAGCTGAATGTGTCAAAATCTTAAAAATTAACAGGTGCCCAAGCCATTTCATGCTAGAATCATCATCCGGATGCCAAAATAAACTAAATACAGCAAAAGATTTGAGTGCACAACGTTTGGTTTAGATTTGACAGCCATAATCAGCAATTGTGTACATTTGAGCTGAATGTGTCAAAATCTTAAAAATTAACAGGTGCCCAAGCAATTTCATGCTAGAATCATCATCCGGATGCCAAAATAAACTAAATACAGCAAAAGATTTGAGTGCACAACGTTTGGTTTAGGTTTGACAGCCATAATCACCTTTTTATTGCTTTAAATTCGTTTTTAGCGCATGATTGTACATTTGAGCTGAATGTGTCAAAATCTTAAAAATTAACAGGTGCCCAAGCCATTTCATGCTAGAATCATCATCCGGATGCCAAAATAAACTAAATACAGCAAAAGATTTGAGTGCACAACGTTTGGTTTAGATTTGACAGCCATAATCAGCAATTGTGTACATTTGAGCTGAATGTGTCAAAATCTTAAAAATTAACAGGTGCCCAAGCAATTTCATGCTAGAATCATCATCCGGATGCCAAAATAAACTAAATACAGCAAAAGATTTGAGTGCACAACGTTTGGTTTAGGTTTGACAGCCATAATCACCTTTTTATTGCTTTAAATGCGTTTTTAGCGCATGATTGTACATTTGAGGTGAATGTGTCAAAATCTTAAAAATTAACAGGTGCCCAAGCAATTTCATGCTAGAATCATCATCCGGATGCCAAAATAAACTAAATACAGCAAAAGATTTGAGTGCACAACGTTTGGTTTAGGTTTGACAGCCATAATCACCTTTTTATTGCTTTAAATGCGTTTTTAGCGCATGATTGTACATTTGAGCTGAATGTGTCAAAATCTTAAAAATTAACAGGTGCCCAAGCAATTTCATGCTAGAATCATCATCCGGATGCCAAAATAAACTAAATACAGCAAAAGATTTGAGTGCACAACGTTTGGTTTAGATTTGACAGCCATAATCAGCAATTGTGTACATTTGAGCTGAATGTGTCAAAATCTTAAAAATTAACAGGTGCCCAAGCAATTTCATGCTAGAATCATCATCCGGAGGCCAAAATAAACTAAATACAGCAAAAGATTTGAGTGCACAACGTTTGGTTTAGATTTGACAGCCATAATCAGCAATTGTGTACATTTGAGCTGAATGTGTCAAAATCTTAAAAATTAACAGGTGCCCAAGCAATTTCATGCTAGAATCATCATCCGGATGCCAAAATAAACTAAATACAGCAAAAGATTTGAGTGCACAACGTTTGGTTTAGATTTGACAGCCATAATCAGCAATTGTGTACATTTGAGCTGAATGTGTCAAAATCTTAAAAATTAACAGGTGCCCAAGCAATTTCATGCTAGAATCATCATCCGGATGCCAAAATAAACTAAATACAGCAAAAGATTTGAGTGCACAACGTTTGGTTTAGGTTTGACAGCCATAATCACCTTTTTATTGCTTTAAATGCGTTTTTAGCGCATGATTGTACATTTGAGCTGAATGTGTCAAAATCTTAAAAATTAACAGGTGCCCAAGCAATTTCATGCTAGAATCATCATCCGGATGCCAAAACAAACTAAATACAGCAAAAGATTTGAGTGCACAACGTTTGGTTTAGATTTGACAGCCATAATCAGCAATTGTGTACATTTGAGCTGAATGTGTCAAAATCTTAAAAATTAACAGGCGCCCAAGCAATTTCATGCTAGAATCATCATCCGGATGCCAAAATAAACTAAATACAGCAAAATATTTGAGTGCACAACGTTTGGTTTAGGTTTGACAGCCATAATCACCTTTTTATTGCTTTAAATGCGTTTTTAGCGCATGATTGTACATTTGAGCTGAATGTGTCAAAATCTTAAAAATTAACAGGTGCCCAAGCAATTTCATGCTAGAATCATCATCCGGATGCCAAAATAAACTAAATACAGCAAAAGATTTGAGTGCACAACGTTTGGTTTAGATTTGACAGCCATAATCAGCAATTGTGTACATTTGAGCTGAATGTGTCAAAATCTTAAAAATTAACAGGAGCCCAAGCAATTTCATGCTAGAATCATCATCCGGATGCCAAAATAAACTAAATACAGCAAAAGATTTGAGTGCACAACGTTTGGTTTAGGTTTGACAGCCATAATCACCTTTTTATTGCTTTAAATGCGTTTTTAGCGCATGATTGTACATTTGAGCTGAATGTGTCAAAATCTTAAAAATTAACAGGTGCCCAAGCAATTTCATGCTAGAATCATCATCCGGATGCCAAAATAAACTAAATACAGCAAAAGATTTGAGTGCACAACGTTTGGTTTAGATTTGACAGCCATAATCAGCAATTGTGTACATTTGAGCTGAATGTGTCAAAATCTTAAAAATTAACAGGTGCCCAAGCAATTTCATGCTAGAATCATCATCCGGATGCCAAAATAAACTAAATACAGCAAAAGATTTGAGTGCACAACGTTTGGTTTAGGTTTGACAGCCATAATCACCTTTTTATTGCTTTAAATGCGTTTTTAGCGCATGATTGTACATTTGAGCTGAATGTGTCAAAATCTTAAAAATTAACAGGTGCCCAAGCAATTTCATGCTAGAATCATCATCCGGATGCCAAAATAAACTAAATACAGCAAAAGATTTGAGTGCACAACGTTTGGTTTAGATTTGACAGCCATAATCAGCAATTGTGTACATTTGAGCTGAATGTGTCAAAATCTTAAAAATTAACAGGTGCCCAAGCAATTTCATGCTAGAATCATCATCCGGATGCCAAAATAAACTAAATACAGCAAAAGATTTGAGTGCACAACGTTTGGTTTAGGTTTGACAGCCATAATCACCTTTTTATTGCTTTAAATGCGTTTTTAGCGCATGATTGTACATTTGAGCTGAATGTGTCAAAATCTTAAAAATTAACAGGTGCCCAAGCAATTTCATGCTAGAATCATCATCCGGATGCCAAAATAAACTAAATACAGCAAAAGATTTGAGTGCACAACGTTTGGTTTAGATTTGACAGCCATAATCAGCAATTGTGTACATTTGAGCTGAATGTGTCAAAATCTTAAAAATTAACAGGTGCCCAAGCAATTTCATGCTAGAATCATCATCCGGATACCAAAATAAACTAAATACAGCAAAAGATTTGAGTGCACAACGTTTGGTTTAGGTTTGACAGCCATAATCACCTTTTTATTGCTTTAAATGCGTTTTTAGCGCATGATTGTACATTTGAGCTGAATGTGTCAAAATCTTAAAAATTAACAGGTGCCCAAGCAATTTCATGCTAGAATCATCATCCGGAGGCCAAAATAAACTAAATACAGCAAAAGATTTGAGTGCACAACGTTTGGTTTAGATTTGACAGCCATAATCAGCAATTGTGTACATTTGAGCTGAATGTGTCAAAATCTTAAAAATTAACAGGTGCCCAAGCAATTTCATGCTAGAATCATCATCCGGATGCCAAAATAAACTAAATACAGCAAAAGATTTGAGTGCACAACGTTTGGTTTAGATTTGACAGCCATAATCAGCAATTGTGTACATTTGAGCTGAATGTGTCAAAATCTTAAAAATTAACAGGTGCCCAAGCAATTTCATGCTAGAATCATCATCCGGATGCCAAAATAAACTAAATACAGCAAAAGATTTGAGTGCACAACGTTTGGTTTAGGTTTGACAGCCATAATCACCTTTTTATTGCTTTAAATGCGTTTTTAGCGCATGATTGTACATTTGAGCTGAATGTGTCAAAATCTTAAAAATTAACAGGTGCCCAAGCAATTTCATGCTAGAATCATCATCCGGATGCCAAAATAAACTAAATACAGCAAAAGATTTGAGTGCACAACGTTTGGTTTAGATTTGACAGCCATAATCAGCAATTGTGTACATTTGAGCTGAATGTGTCAAAATCTTAAAAATTAACAGGTGCCCAAGCAATTTCATGCTAGAATCATCATCCGGATGCCAAAATAAACTAAATACAGCAAAAGATTTGAGTGCACAACGTTTGGTTTAGGTTTGACAGCCATAATCACCTTTTTATTGCTTTAAATGCGTTTTTAGCGCATGATTGTACATTTGAGCTGAATGTGTCAAAATCTTAAAAATTAACAGGTGCCCAAGCAATTTCATGCTAGAATCATCATCCGGAGGCCAAAATAAACTAAATACAGCAAAAGATTTGAGTGCACAACGTTTGGTTTAGATTTGACAGCCATAATCAGCAATTGTGTACATTTGAGCTGAATGTGTCAAAATCTTAAAAATTAACAGGTGCCCAAGCAATTTCATGCTAGAATCATCATCCGGAGGCCAAAATAAACTAAATACAGCAAAAGATTTGAGTGCACAACGTTTGGTTTAGATTTGACAGCCATAATCAGCAATTGTGTACATTTGAGCTGAATGTGTCAAAATCTTAAAAATTAACAGGTGCCCAAGCAATTTCATGCTAGAATCATCATCCGGATGCCAAAATAAACTAAATACAGCAAAAGATTTGAGTGCACAACGTTTGGTTTAGATTTGACAGCCATAATCAGCAATTGTGTACATTTGAGCTGAATGTGTCAAAATCTTAAAAATTAACAGGTGCCCAAGCAATTTCATGCTAGAATCATCATCCGGATGCCAAAATAAACTAAATACAGCAAAAGATTTGAGTGCACAACGTTTGGTTTAGGTTTGACAGCCATAATCACCTTTTTATTGCTTTAAATGCGTTTTTAGCGCATGATTGTACATTTGAGCTGAATGTGTCAAAATCTTAAAAATTAACAGGTGCCCAAGCAATTTCATGCTAGAATCATCATCCGGATGCCAAAACAAACTAAATACAGCAAAAGATTTGAGTGCACAACGTTTGGTTTAGATTTGACAGCCATAATCAGCAATTGTGTACATTTGAGCTGAATGTGTCAAAATCTTAAAAATTAACAGGTGCCCAAGCAATTTCATGCTAGAATCATCATCCGGATGCCAAAATAAACTAAATACAGCAAAATATTTGAGTGCACAACGTTTGGTTTAGGTTTGACAGCCATAATCACCTTTTTATTGCTTTAAATGCGTTTTTAGCGCATGATTGTACATTTGAGCTGAATGTGTCAAAATCTTAAAAATTAACAGGTGCCCAAGCAATTTCATGCTAGAATCATCATCCGGATGCCAAAATAAACTAAATACAGCAAAAGATTTGAGTGCACAACGTTTGGTTTAGATTTGACAGCCATAATCAGCAATTGTGTACATTTGAGCTGAATGTGTCAAAATCTTAAAAATTAACAGGAGCCCAAGCAATTTCATGCTAGAATCATCATCCGGATGCCAAAATAAACTAAATACAGCAAAAGATTTGAGTGCACAACGTTTGGTTTAGGTTTGACAGCCATAATCACCTTTTTATTGCTTTAAATGCGTTTTTAGCGCATGATTGTACATTTGAGCTGAATGTGTCAAAATCTTAAAAATTAACAGGTGCCCAAGCAATTTCATGCTAGAATCATCATCCGGATGCCAAAATAAACTAAATACAGCAAAAGATTTGAGTGCACAACGTTTGGTTTAGATTTGACAGCCATAATCAGCAATTGTGTACATTTGAGCTGAATGTGTCAAAATCTTAAAAATTAACAGGTGCCCAAGCAATTTCATGCTAGAATCATCATCCGGATGCCAAAATAAACTAAATACAGCAAAAGATTTGAGTGCACAACGTTTGGTTTAGGTTTGACAGCCATAATCACCTTTTTATTGCTTTAAATGCGTTTTTAGCGCATGATTGTACATTTGAGCTGAATGTGTCAAAATCTTAAAAATTAACAGGTGCCCAAGCAATTTCATGCTAGAATCATCATCCGGATGCCAAAATAAACTAAATACAGCAAAAGATTTGAGTGCACAACGTTTGGTTTAGATTTGACAGCCATAATCAGCAATTGTGTACATTTGAGCTGAATGTGTCAAAATCTTAAAAATTAACAGGTGCCCAAGCAATTTCATGCTAGAATCATCATCCGGATGCCAAAATAAACTAAATACAGCAAAAGATTTGAGTGCACAACGTTTGGTTTAGGTTTGACAGCCATAATCACCTTTTTATTGCTTTAAATGCGTTTTTAGCGCATGATTGTACATTTGAGCTGAATGTGTCAAAATCTTAAAAATTAACAGGTGCCCAAGCAATTTCATGCTAGAATCATCATCCGGATGCCAAAATAAACTAAATACAGCAAAAGATTTGAGTGCACAACGTTTGGTTTAGATTTGACAGCCATAATCAGCAATTGTGTACATTTGAGCTGAATGTGTCAAAATCTTAAAAATTAACAGGTGCCCAAGCAATTTCATGCTAGAATCATCATCCGGATACCAAAATAAACTAAATACAGCAAAAGATTTGAGTGCACAACGTTTGGTTTAGGTTTGACAGCCATAATCACCTTTTTATTGCTTTAAATGCGTTTTTAGCGCATGATTGTACATTTGAGCTGAATGTGTCAAAATCTTAAAAATTAACAGGTGCCCAAGCAATTTCATGCTAGAATCATCATCCGGAGGCCAAAATAAACTAAATACAGCAAAAGATTTGAGTGCACAACGTTTGGTTTAGATTTGACAGCCATAATCAGCAATTGTGTACATTTGAGCTGAATGTGTCAAAATCTTAAAAATTAACAGGTGCCCAAGCAATTTCATGCTAGAATCATCATCCGGATGCCAAAATAAACTAAATACAGCAAAAGATTTGAGTGCACAACGTTTGGTTTAGATTTGACAGCCATAATCAGCAATTGTGTACATTTGAGCTGAATGTGTCAAAATCTTAAAAATTAACAGGTGCCCAAGCAATTTCATGCTAGAATCATCATCCGGATGCCAAAATAAACTAAATACAGCAAAAGATTTGAGTGCACAACGTTTGGTTTAGGTTTGACAGCCATAATCACCTTTTTATTGCTTTAAATGCGTTTTTAGCGCATGATTGTACATTTGAGCTGAATGTGTCAAAATCTTAAAAATTAACAGGTGCCCAAGCAATTTCATGCTAGAATCATCATCCGGATGCCAAAATAAACTAAATACAGCAAAAGATTTGAGTGCACAACGTTTGGTTTAGATTTGACAGCCATAATCAGCAATTGTGTACATTTGAGCTGAATGTGTCAAAATCTTAAAAATTAACAGGTGCCCAAGCAATTTCATGCTAGAATCATCATCCGGATGCCAAAATAAACTAAATACAGCAAAAGATTTGAGTGCACAACGTTTGGTTTAGGTTTGACAGCCATAATCACCTTTTTATTGCTTTAAATGCGTTTTTAGCGCATGATTGTACATTTGAGCTGAATGTGTCAAAATCTTAAAAATTAACAGGTGCCCAAGCAATTTCATGCTAGAATCATCATCCGGATGCCAAAATAAACTAAATACAGCAAAAGATTTGAGTGCACAACGTTTGGTTTAGATTTGACAGCCATAATCAGCAATTGTGTACATTTGAGCTGAATGTGTCAAAATCTTAAAAATTAACAGGTGCCCAAGCAATTTCATGCTAGAATCATCATCCGGATGCCAAAATAAACTAAATACAGCAAAAGATTTGAGTGCACAACGTTTGGTTTAGGTTTGACAGCCATAATCACCTTTTTATTGCTTTAAATGCGTTTTTAGCGCATGATTGTACATTTGAGCTGAATGTGTCAAAATCTTAAAAATTAACAGGTGCCCAAGCAATTTCATGCTAGAATCATCATCCGGATGCCAAAATAAACTAAATACAGCAAAAGATTTGAGTGCACAACGTTTGGTTTAGATTTGACAGCCATAATCAGCAATTGTGTACATTTGAGCTGAATGTGTCAAAATCTTAAAAATTAACAGGTGCCCAAGCAATTTCATGCTAGAATCATCATCCGGATGCCAAAATAAACTAAATACAGCAAAAGATTTGAGTGCACAACGTTTGGTTTAGGTTTGACAGCCATAATCACCTTTTTATTGCTTTAAATGCGTTTTTAGCGCATGATTGTACATTTGAGCTGAATGTGTCAAAATCTTAAAAATTAACAGGTGCCCAAGCAATTTCATGCTAGAATCATCATCCGGATGCCAAAATAAACTAAATACAGCAAAAGATTTGAGTGCACAACGTTTGGTTTAGATTTGACAGCCATAATCAGCAATTGTGTACATTTGAGCTGAATGTGTCAAAATCTTAAAAATTAACAGGTGCCCAAGCAATTTCATGCTAGAATCATCATCCGGATGCCAAAATAAACTAAATACAGCAAAAGATTTGAGTGCACAACGTTTGGTTTAGGTTTGACAGCCATAATCACCTTTTTATTGCTTTAAATTCGTTTTTAGCGCATGATTGTACATTTGAGCTGAATGTGTCAAAATCTTAAAAATTAACAGGTGCCCAAGCCATTTCATGCTAGAATCATCATCCGGATGCCAAAATAAACTAAATACAGCAAAAGATTTGAGTGCACAACGTTTGGTTTAGATTTGACAGCCATAATCAGCAATTGTGTACATTTGAGCTGAATGTGTCAAAATCTTAAAAATTAACAGGTGCCCAAGCAATTTCATGCTAGAATCATCATCCGGATGCCAAAATAAACTAAATACAGCAAAAGATTTGAGTGCACAACGTTTGGTTTAGGTTTGACAGCCATAATCACCTTTTTATTGCTTTAAATGCGTTTTTAGCGCATGATTGTACATTTGAGGTGAATGTGTCAAAATCTTAAAAATTAACAGGTGCCCAAGCAATTTCATGCTAGAATCATCATCCGGATGCCAAAATAAACTAAATACAGCAAAAGATTTGAGTGCACAACGTTTGGTTTAGGTTTGACAGCCATAATCACCTTTTTATTGCTTTAAATGCGTTTTTAGCGCATGATTGTACATTTGAGCTGAATGTGTCAAAATCTTAAAAATTAACAGGTGCCCAAGCAATTTCATGCTAGAATCATCATCCGGATGCCAAAATAAACTAAATACAGCAAAAGATTTGAGTGCACAACGTTTGGTTTAGATTTGACAGCCATAATCAGCAATTGTGTACATTTGAGCTGAATGTGTCAAAATCTTAAAAATTAACAGGTGCCCAAGCAATTTCATGCTAGAATCATCATCCGGAGGCCAAAATAAACTAAATACAGCAAAAGATTTGAGTGCACAACGTTTGGTTTAGATTTGACAGCCATAATCAGCAATTGTGTACATTTGAGCTGAATGTGTCAAAATCTTAAAAATTAACAGGTGCCCAAGCAATTTCATGCTAGAATCATCATCCGGATGCCAAAATAAACTAAATACAGCAAAAGATTTGAGTGCACAACGTTTGGTTTAGATTTGACAGCCATAATCAGCAATTGTGTACATTTGAGCTGAATGTGTCAAAATCTTAAAAATTAACAGGTGCCCAAGCAATTTCATGCTAGAATCATCATCCGGATGCCAAAATAAACTAAATACAGCAAAATATTTGAGTGCACAACGTTTGGTTTAGGTTTGACAGCCATAATCACCTTTTTATTGCTTTAAATGCGTTTTTAGCGCATGATTGTACATTTGAGCTGAATGTGTCAAAATCTTAAAAATTAACAGGTGCCCAAGCAATTTCATGCTAGAATCATCATCCGGATGCCAAAATAAACTAAATACAGCAAAAGATTTGAGTGCACAACGTTTGGTTTAGATTTGACAGCCATAATCAGCAATTGTGTACATTTGAGCTGAATGTGTCAAAATCTTAAAAATTAACAGGTGCCCAAGCAATTTCATGCTAGAATCATCATCCGGATGCCAAAATAAACTAAATACAGCAAAAGATTTGAGTGCACAACGTTTGGTTTAGGTTTGACAGCCATAATCACCTTTTTATTGCTTTAAATGCGTTTTTAGCGCATGATTGTACATTTGAGCTGAATGTGTCAAAATCTTAAAAATTAACAGGTGCCCAAGCAATTTCATGCTAGAATCATCATCCGGATGCCAAAATAAACTAAATACAGCAAAAGATTTGAGTGCACAACGTTTGGTTTAGATTTGACAGCCATAATCAGCAATTGTGTACATTTGAGCTGAATGTGTCAAAATCTTAAAAATTAACAGGTGCCCAAGCAATTTCATGCTAGAATCATCATCCGGAGGCCAAAATAAACTAAATACAGCAAAAGATTTGAGTGCACAACGTTTGGTTTAGATTTGACAGCCATAATCAGCAATTGTGTACATTTGAGCTGAATGTGTCAAAATCTTAAAAATTAACAGGTGCCCAAGCAATTTCATGCTAGAATCATCATCCGGATGCCAAAACAAACTAAATACAGCAAAAGATTTGAGTGCACAACGTTTGGTTTAGATTTGACAGCCATAATCAGCAATTGTGTACATTTGAGCTGAATGTGTCAAAATCTTAAAAATTAACAGGTGCCCAAGCAATTTCATGCTAGAATCATCATCCGGATGCCAAAATAAACTAAATACAGCACAAGATTTGAGTGCACAACGTTTGGTTTAGGTTTGACAGCCATAATCACCTTTTTATTGCTTTAAATGCGTTTTTAGCGCATGATTGTACATTTGAGCTGAATGTGTCAAAATCTTAAAAATTAACAGGTGCCCAAGCAATTTCATGCTAGAATCATCATCCGGATGCCAAAACAAACTAAATACAGCAAAAGATTTGAGTGCACAACGTTTGGTTTAGATTTGACAGCCATAATCAGCAATTGTGTACATTTGAGCTGAATGTGTCAAAATCTTAAAAATTAACAGGTGCCCAAGCAATTTCATGCTAGAATCATCATCCGGATGCCAAAATAAACTAAATACAGCAAAATATTTGAGTGCACAACGTTTGGTTTAGGTTTGACAGCCATAATCACCTTTTTATTGCTTTAAATGCGTTTTTAGCGCATGATTGTACATTTGAGCTGAATGTGTCAAAATCTTAAAAATTAACAGGTGCCCAAGCAATTTCATGCTAGAATCATCATCCGGATGCCAAAATAAACTAAATACAGCAAAAGATTTGAGTGCACAACGTTTGGTTTAGATTTGACAGCCATAATCAGCAATTGTGTACATTTGAGCTGAATGTGTCAAAATCTTAAAAATTAACAGGTGCCCAAGCAATTTCATGCTAGAATCATCATCCGGATGCCAAAATAAACTAAATACAGCAAAAGATTTGAGTGCACAACGTTTGGTTTAGGTTTGACAGCCATAATCACCTTTTTATTGCTTTAAATGCGTTTTTAGCGCATGATTGTACATTTGAGCTGAATGTGTCAAAATCTTAAAAATTAACAGGTGCCCAAGCAATTTCATGCTAGAATCATCATCCGGATGCCAAAATAAACTAAATACAGCAAAAGATTTGAGTGCACAACGTTTGGTTTAGATTTGACAGCCATAATCAGCAATTGTGTACATTTGAGCTGAATGTGTCAAAATCTTAAAAATTAACAGGTGCCCAAGCAATTTCATGCTAGAATCATCATCCGGATGCCAAAATAAACTAAATACAGCAAAATATTTGAGTGCACAACGTTTGGTTTAGGTTTGACAGCCATAATCACCTTTTTATTGCTTTAAATGCGTTTTTAGCGCATGATTGTACATTTGAGCTGAATGTGTCAAAATCTTAAAAATTAACAGGTGCCCAAGCAATTTCATGCTAGATTCATCATCCGGATGCCAAAATAAACTAAATACAGCAAAAGATTTGAGTGCACAACGTTTGGTTTAGATTTGACAGCCATAATCAGCAATTGTGTACATTTGAGCTGAATGTGTCAAAATCTTAAAAATTAACAGGTGCCCAAGCAATTTCATGCTAGAATCATCATCCGGATGCCAAAATAAACTAAATACAGCAAAAGATTTGAGTGCACAACGTTTGGTTTAGGTTTGACAGCCATAATCACCTTTTTATTGCTTTAAATGCGTTTTTAGCGCATGATTGTACATTTGAGCTGAATGTGTCAAAATCTTAAAAATTAACAGGTGCCCAAGCAATTTCATGCTAGAATCATCATCCGGATGCCAAAATAAACTAAATACAGCAAAAGATTTGAGTGCACAACGTTTGGTTTAGATTTGACAGCCATAATCAGCAATTGTGTACATTTGAGCTGAATGTGTCAAAATCTTAAAAATTAACAGGTGCCCAAGCAATTTCATGCTAGAATCATCATCCGGATGCCAAAATAAACTAAATACAGCAAAAGATTTGAGTGCACAACGTTTGGTTTAGGTTTGACAGCCATAATCACCTTTTTATTGCTTTAAATGCGTTTTTAGCGCATGATTGTACATTTGAGCTGAATGTGTCAAAATCTTAAAAATTAACAGGTGCCCAAGCAATTTCATGCTAGAATCATCATCCGGAGGCCAAAATAAACTAAATACAGCAAAAGATTTGAGTGCACAACGTTTGGTTTAGATTTGACAGCCATAATCAGCAATTGTGTACATTTGAGCTGAATGTGTCAAAATCTTAAAAATTAACAGGTGCCCAAGCAATTTCATGCTAGAATCATCATCCGGATGCCAAAATAAACTAAATACAGCAAAAGATTTGAGTGCACAACGTTTGGTTTAGATTTGACAGCCATAATCAGCAATTGTGTACATTTGAGCTGAATGTGTCAAAATCTTAAAAATTAACAGGTGCCCAAGCAATTTCATGCTAGAATCATCATCCGGATGCCAAAATAAACTAAATACAGCAAAAGATTTGAGTGCACAACGTTTGGTTTAGGTTTGACAGCCATAATCACCTTTTTATTGCTTTAAATGCGTTTTTAGCGCATGATTGTACATTTGAGCTGAATGTGTCAAAATCTTAAAAATTAACAGGTGCCCAAGCAATTTCATGCTAGAATCATCATCCGGATGCCAAAATAAACTAAATACAGCAAAAGATTTGAGTGCACAACGTTTGGTTTAGATTTGACAGCCATAATCAGCAATTGTGTACATTTGAGCTGAATGTGTCAAAATCTTAAAAATTAACAGGTGCCCAAGCAATTTCATGCTAGAATCATCATCCGGATGCCAAAATAAACTAAATACAGCAAAAGATTTGAGTGCACAACGTTTGGTTTAGGTTTGACAGCCATAATCACCTTTTTATTGCTTTAAATGCGTTTTTAGCGCATGATTGTACATTTGAGCTGAATGTGTCAAAATCTTAAAAATTAACAGGTGCCCAAGCAATTTCATGCTAGAATCATCATCCGGATGCCAAAATAAACTAAATACAGCAAAAGATTTGAGTGCACAACGTTTGGTTTAGATTTGACAGCCATAATCAGCAATTGTGTACATTTGAGCTGAATGTGTCAAAATCTTAAAAATTAACAGGTGCCCAAGCAATTTCATGCTAGAATCATCATCCGGATGCCAAAATAAACTAAATACAGCAAAAGATTTGAGTGCACAACGTTTGGTTTAGATTTGACAGCCATAATCAGCAATTGTGTACATTTGAGGTGAATGTGTCAAAATCTTAAAAATTAACAGGTGCCCAAGCAATTTCATGCTAGAATCATCATCCGGATGCCAAAATAAACTAAATACAGCAAAAGATTTGAGTGCACAACGTTTGGTTTAGGTTTGACAGCCATAATCACCTTTTTATTGCTTTAAATGCGTTTTTAGCGCATGATTGTACATTTGAGCTGAATGTGTCAAAATCTTAAAAATTAACAGGTGCCCAAGCAATTTCATGCTAGAATCATCATCCGGATGCCAAAATAAACTAAATACAGCAAAAGATTTGAGTGCACAACGTTTGGTTTAGATTTGACAGCCATAATCAGCAATTGTGTACATTTGAGCTGAATGTGTCAAAATCTTAAAAATTAACAGGTGCCCAAGCAATTTCATGCTAGAATCATCATCCGGATGCCAAAATAAACTAAATACAGCAAAAGATTTGAGTGCACAACGTTTGGTTTAGGTTTGACAGCCATAATCACCTTTTTATTGCTTTAAATGCGTTTTTAGCGCATGATTGTACATTTGAGCTGAATGTGTCAAAATCTTAAAAATTAACAGGTGCCCAAGCAATTTTCATGCTAGAATCATCATCCGGATGCCAAAATAAACTAAATACAGCAAAAGATTTGAGTGCACAACGTTTGGTTTAGATTTGACAGCCATAATCAGCAATTGTGTACATTTGAGCTGAATGTGTCAAAATCTTAAAAATTAACAGGTGCCCAAGCAATTTCATGCTAGAATCATCATCCGGATGCCAAAATAAACTAAATACAGCAAAAGATTTGAGTGCACAACGTTTGGTTTAGATTTGACAGCCATAATCAGCAATTGTGTACATTTGAGCTGAATGTGTCAAAATCTTAAAAAATAACAGGTGCCCAAGCAATTTCATGCTAGAATCATCATCCGGATGCCAAAATAAACTAAATACAGCAAAAGATTTGAGTGCACAACGTTTGGTTTAGATTTGACAGCCATAATCAGCAATTGTGTACATTTGAGCTGAATGTGTCAAAATCTTAAAAATTAACAGGTGCCCAAGCAATTTCATGCTAGAATCATCATCCGGATGCCAAAATAAACTAAATACAGCAAAAGATTTGAGTGCACAACGTTTGGTTTAGATTTGACAGCCATAATCAGCAATTGTGTACATTTGAGCTGAATGTGTCAAAATCTTAAAAATTAACAGGTGCCCAAGCAATTTCATGCTAGAATCATCATCCGGATGCCAAAATAAACTAAATACAGCAAAATATTTGAGTGCACAACGTTTGGTTTAGGTTTGACAGCCATAATCACCTTTTTATTGCTTTAAATGCGTTTTTAGCGCATGATTGTACATTTGAGCTGAATGTGTCAAAATCTTAAAAATTAACAGGTGCCCAAGCAATTTCATGCTAGAATCATCATCCGGATGCCAAAATAAACTAAATACAGCAAAAGATTTGAGTGCACAACGTTTGGTTTAGATTTGACAGCCATAATCAGCAATTGTGTACATTTGAGCTGAATGTGTCAAAATCTTAAAAATTAACAGGTGCCCAAGCAATTTCATGCTAGAATCATCATCCGGATGCCAAAATAAACTAAATACAGCAAAAGATTTGAGTGCACAACGTTTGGTTTAGGTTTGACAGCCATAATCACCTTTTATTGCTTTAAATGCGTTTTAGCGCATGATTGTACATTTGAGCTGAATGTGTCAAAATCTTAAAAATTAACAGGTGCCCAAGCAATTTCATGCTAGAATCATCATCCGGATGCCAAAATAAACTAAATACAGCAAAAGATTTGAGTGCACAACGTTTGGTTAGATTTGACAGCCATAATCAGCAATTGTGTACATTTGAGCTGAATGTGTCAAAATCTTAAAAATTAACAGGTGCCCAAGCAATTTCATGCTAGAATCATCATCCGGATGCCAAAATAAACTAAATACAGCAAAAGATTTGAGTGCACAACGTTTGGTTTAGATTTGACAGCCATAATCAGCAATTGTGTACATTTGAGCTGAATGTGTCAAAATCTTAAAAATTAACAGGTGCCCAAGCAATTTCATGCTAGAATCATCATCCGGATGCCAAAATAAACTAAATACAGCAAAAGATTTGAGTGCACAACGTTTGGTTTAGGTTTGACAGCCATAATCACCTTTTTATTGCTTTAAATGCGTTTTTAGCGCATGATTGTACATTTGAGCTGAATGTGTCAAAATCTTAAAAATTAACAGGTGCCCAAGCAATTTCATGCTAGAATCATCATCCGGATGCCAAAATAAACTAAATACAGCAAAAGATTTGAGTGCACAACGTTTGGTTTAGATTTGACAGCCATAATCAGCAATTGTGTACATTTGAGCTGAATGTGTCAAAATCTTAAAAATTAACAGGTGCCCAAGCAATTTCATGCTAGAATCATCATCCGGATGCCAAAATAAACTAAATACAGCAAAAGATTTGAGTGCACAACGTTTGGTTTAGGTTTGACAGCCATAATCACCTTTTTATTGCTTTAAATGCGTTTTTAGCGCATGATTGTACATTTGAGCTGAATGTGTCAAAATCTTAAAAATTAACAGGTGCCCAAGCAATTTCATGCTAGAATCATCATCCGGATGCCAAAATAAACTAAATACAGCAAAAGATTTGAGTGCACAACGTTTGGTTTAGATTTGACAGCCATAATCAGCAATTGTGTACATTTGAGCTGAATGTGTCAAAATCTTAAAAATTAACAGGTGCCCAAGCAATTTCATGCTAGAATCATCATCCGGATGCCAAAATAAACTAAATACAGCAAAAGATTTGAGTGCACAACGTTTGGTTTAGATTTGACAGCCATAATCAGCAATTGTGTACATTTGAGGTGAATGTGTCAAAATCTTAAAAATTAACAGGTGCCCAAGCAATTTCATGCTAGAATCATCATCCGGATGCCAAAATAAACTAAATACAGCAAAAGATTTGAGTGCACAACGTTTGGTTTAGGTTTGACAGCCATAATCACCTTTTTATTGCTTTAAATGCGTTTTTAGCGCATGATTGTACATTTGAGCTGAATGTGTCAAAATCTTAAAAATTAACAGGTGCCCAAGCAATTTCATGCTAGAATCATCATCCGGATGCCAAAATAAACTAAATACAGCAAAAAGATTTGAGTGCACAACGTTTGGTTTAGATTTGACAGCCATAATCAGCAATTGTGTACATTTGAGCTGAATGTGTCAAAATCTTAAAAAATTAACAGGTGCCCAAGCAATTTCATGCTAGAATCATCATCCGGATGCCAAAATAAACTAAATACAGCAAAAGATTTGAGTGCACAACGTTTGGTTTAGATTTGACAGCCATAATCAGCAATTGTGTACATTTGAGCTGAATGTGTCAAAATCTTAAAAATTAACAGGTGCCCAAGCAATTTCATGCTAGAATCATCATCCGGATGCCAAAATAAACTAAATACAGCAAAAGATTTGAGTGCACAACGTTTGGTTTAGATTTGACAGCCATAATCAGCAATTGTGTACATTTGAGCTGAATGTGTCAAAATCTTAAAAATTAACAGGTGCCCAAGCAATTTCATGCTAGAATCATCATCCGGATGCCAAAATAAACTAAATACAGCAAAATATTTGAGTGCACAACGTTTGGTTTAGGTTTGACAGCCATAATCACCTTTTTATTGCTTTAAATGCGTTTTTAGCGCATGATTGTACATTTGAGCTGAATGTGTCAAAATCTTAAAAATTAACAGGTGCCCAAGCAATTTCATGCTAGAATCATCATCCGGATGCCAAAATAAACTAAATACAGCAAAAGATTTGAGTGCACAACGTTTGGTTTAGATTTGACAGCCATAATCAGCAATTGTGTACATTTGAGCTGAATGTGTCAAAATCTTAAAAATTAACAGGTGCCCAAGCAATTTCATGCTAGAATCATCATCCGGATGCCAAAATAAACTAAATACAGCAAAAGATTTGAGTGCACAACGTTTGGTTTAGGTTTGACAGCCATAATCACCTTTTATTGCTTTAAATGCGTTTTTAGCGCATGATGTACATTTGAGCTGAATGTGTCAAAATCTTAAAAATTAACAGGTGCCCAAGCAATTTCATGCTAGAATCATCATCCGGATGCCAAAATAAACTAAATACAGCAAAAGATTTGAGTGCACAACGTTTGGTTTAGATTTGACAGCCATAATCAGCAATTGTGTACATTTGAGCTGAATGTGTCAAAATCTTAAAAATTAACAGGTGCCCAAGCAATTTCATGCTAGAATCATCATCCGGATGCCAAAATAAACTAAATACAGCAAAAGATTTGAGTGCACAACGTTTGGTTTAGATTTGACAGCCATAATCAGCAATTGTGTACATTTGAGCTGAATGTGTCAAAATCTTAAAAATTAACAGGTGCCCAAGCAATTTCATGCTAGAATCATCATCCGGATGCCAAAATAAACTAAATACAGCAAAAGATTTGAGTGCACAACGTTTGGTTTAGGTTTGACAGCCATAATCACTTTTTATTGCTTTAAATGCGTTTTTTAGCGCATGATTGTACATTTGAGCTGAATGTGTCAAAATCTTAAAAATTAACAGGTGCCCAAGCAATTTCATGCTAGAATCATCATCCGGATGCCAAAATAAACTAAATACAGCAAAAAGATTTGAGTGCACAACGTTTGGTTTTAGATTTGACAGCCATAATCAGCAATTGTGTACATTTGAGCTGAATGTGTCAAAATCTTAAAAATTAACAGGTGCCCAAGCAATTTCATGCTAGAATCATCATCCGGATGCCAAATAAACTAAATACAGCAAAAGATTTGAGTGCACAACGTTTGGTTTAGGTTTGACAGCCATAATCACCTTTTTATTGCTTTAAATGCGTTTTTAGCGCATGATTGTACATTTGAGCTGAATGTGTCAAAATCTTAAAAATTAACAGGTGCCCAAGCAATTTCATGCTAGAATCATCATCCGGATGCCAAAATAAACTAAATACAGCAAAAGATTTGAGTGCACAACGTTTGGTTTAGATTTGACAGCCATAATCAGCAATTGTGTACATTTGAGCTGAATGTGTCAAAATCTTAAAAATTAACAGGTGCCCAAGCAATTTCATGCTAGAATCATCATCCGGATGCCAAAATAAACTAAATACAGCAAAAGATTTGAGTGCACAACGTTTGGTTTAGATTTGACAGCCATAATCAGCAATTGTGTACATTTGAGCTGAATGTGTCAAAATCTTAAAAATTAACAGGTGCCCAAGCAATTTCATGCTAGAATCATCATCCGGATGCCAAAATAAACTAAATACAGCAAAAGATTTGAGTGCACAACGTTTGGTTTAGGTTTGACAGCCATAATCACCTTTTTTATTGCTTTAAATGCGTTTTTAGCGCATGATTGTACATTTGAGCTGAATGTGTCAAAATCTTAAAAATTAACAGGTGCCCAAGCAATTTCATGCTAGAATCATCATCCGGATGCCAAAATAAACTAAATACAGCAAAAGATTTGAGTGCACAACGTTTGGTTTAGATTTGACAGCCATAATCAGCAATTGTGTACATTTGAGCTGAATGTGTCAAAATCTTAAAAATTAACAGGTGCCCAAGCAATTTTCATGCTAGAATCATCATCCGGATGCCAAAATAAACTAAATACAGCAAAAGATTGAGTGCACAACGTTTGGTTTAGGTTTGACAGCCATAATCACCTTTTTATTGCTTTAAATGCGTTTTTAGCGCATGATTGTACATTGAGCTGAATGTGTCAAAATCTGAAAAATTAACAGGTGCCCAAGCAATTTCATGCTAGAATCATCATCCGGATGCCAAAATAAACTAAATACAGCAAAAGATTTGAGTGCACAACGTTTGGTTTAGATTTGACAGCCATAATCAGCAATTGTGTACATTTGAGCTGAATGTGTCAAAATCTTAAAAATTAACAGGTGCCCAAGCAATTTCATGCTAGAATCATCATCCGGATGCCAAAATAAACTAAAATACAGCAAAAGATTTGAGTGCACAACGTTTGGTTTAGATTTGACAGCCATAATCAGCAATTGTGTACATTTGAGCTGAATGTGTCAAAATCTTAAAAAATA
>NW_027520587.1:0-26506 GCF_051991245.1 Festucalex cinctus
AAACGTGTGCACTCAAATCTTTTGCTGTATTTAGTTTATTTTGGCATCCGGATGATGATTCTAGCATGAAAATTGCTTGGGCACCTGTTAATTTTTAAGATTTTGACACATTCAGCTCAAATGTACAATCATGCGCTAAAAACGCATTTAAAGCAATAAAAAGGTGATTATGGCTGTCAAACCTAAACCAAACGTTGTGCACTCAAATCTTTGCTGTATTTAGTTTATTTTGGCATCCGGATGATGATTCTAGCATGAAATTGCTTGGGCACCTGTTAATTTTTAAGATTTTGACACATTCAGCTCAAATGTACACAATTGCTGATTATGGCTGTCAAATCTAAACCAAACGCTGTGCACTCAAATCTTTTGCTGTATTTAGTTTATTTTGGCATCCGGATGATGATTCTAGCATGAAATTGCTTGGGCACCTGTTAATTTTTAAGATTTTGACACATTCAGCTCAAATGTACAATCATGCGCTAAAAACGCATTTAAAGCAATAAAAAGGTGATTATGGCTGTCAAACCTAAACCAAACGTTGTGCACTCAAATCTTTTGCTGTATTTAGTTTATTTTGGCATCCGGATGATGATTCTAGCATGAAATTGCTTGGGCACCTGTTAATTTTTAAGATTTGACACATTCAGCTCAAATGTACAGAATTGCTGATTATGGCTGTCAAATCTAAACCAAACGTTGTGCACTCAAATCTTTTGCTGTATTTAGTTTATTTTGGCATCCGGATGATGATTCTAGCATGAAATTGCTTGGGCACCTGTTAATTTTTAAGATTTTGACACATTCAGCTCAAATGTACAATCATGCGCTAAAAACGCATTTAAAGCAATAAAAAGGTGATTATGGCTGTCAAACCTAAACCAAACGTTGTGCACTCAAATCTTTTGCTGTATTTAGTTATTTTGGCATCCGGATGATGATTCTAGCATGAAATTGCTTGGGCACCTGTTAATTTTTAAGATTTTGACACATTCAGCTCAAATGTACACAATTGCTGATTATGGCTGTCAAATCTAAACCAAACGTTGTGCACTCAAATCTTTTGCTGTATTTAGTTTATTTTGGCATCCGGATGATGATTCTAGCATGAAATTGCTTGGGCACCTGTTAATTTTTAAGATTTTGACACATTCAGCTCAAATGTACAATCATGCACTAAAAACGCATTTAAAGCAATAAAAAGGTGATTATGGCTGTCAAACCTAAACCAAACGTTGTGCACTCAAATCTTTTGCTGTATTTAGTTTATTTTGGCATCCGGATGATGATTCTAGCATGAAATTGCTTGGGCTCCTGTTAATTTTAAGATTTTGACACATTCAGCTCAAATGTACACAATTGCTGATTATGGCTGTCAAATCTAAACCAAACGTTGTGCACTCAAATCCTTTGCTGTATTTAGTTTATTTTGGCATCCGGATGATGATTCTAGCATGAAATTGCTTGGGCACCTGTTAATTTTTAAGATTTTGACACATTCAGCTCAAATGTACAATCATGCGCTAAAAACGCATTTAAAGCAATAAAAGGTGATTATGGCTGTCAAACCTAAACCAAACGTTGTGCACTCAAATCTTTTGCTGTATTTAGTTTATTTTGGCATCCGGATGATGATTCTAGCATGAATTGCTTGGGCTCCTGTTAATTTTTAAGATTTTGACACATTCAGCTCAAATGTACACAATTGCTGATTATGGCTGTCAAATCTAAACCAAACGTTGTGCACTCAAATCCTTTGCTGTATTTAGTTTATTTTGGCATCCTGATGATGATTCTAGCATGAAATTGCTTGGGCACCTGTTAATTTTTAAGATTTTGACACATTCAGCTCAAATGTACACAATTGCTGATTATGGCTGTCAAATCTAAACCAAACGCTGTGCACTCAAATCTTTTGCTGTATTTAGTTTATTTTGGCATCCGGATGATGATTCTAGCATGAAATTGCTTGGGCACCTGTTAATTTTTAAGATTTTGACACATTCAGCTCAAATGTACAATCATGCGCTAAAAACGCATTTAAAGCAATAAAAAGGTGATTATGGCTGTCAAACCTAAACCAAACGTTGTGCACTCAAATCTTTTGCTGTATTTAGTTTATTTTGGCATCCGGATGATGATTCTAGCATGAAATTGCTTGGGCACCTGTTAATTTTTAAGATTTTGACACATTCAGCTCAAATGTACACAATTGCTGATTATGGCTGTCAAATCTAAACCAAACGTTGTGCACTCAAATCTTTGCTGTATTTAGTTTATTTTGGCATCCGGATGATGATTCTAGCATGAAATTGCTTGGGCACCTGTTAATTTTTAAGATTTTGACACATTCAGCTCAAATGTACAATCATGCGCTAAAAACGCATTTAAAGCAATAAAAAGGTGATTATGGCTGTCAAACCTAAACCAAACGTTGTGCACTCAAATCTTTTGCTGTATTTAGTTTATTTTGGCATCCGGATGATGATTCTAGCATGAAATTGCTTGGGCACCTGTTAATTTTTAAGATTTTGACACATTCAGCTCAAATGTACACAATTGCTGATTATGGCTGTCAAATCTAAACCAAACGCTGTGCACTCAAATCTTTTGCTGTATTTAGTTTATTTTGGCATCCGGATGATGATTCTAGCATGAAATTGCTTGGGCACCTGTTAATTTTTAAGATTTTGACACATTCAGCTCAAATGTACAATCATGCGCTAAAAACGCATTTAAAGCAATAAAAAGGTGATTATGGCTGTCAAACCTAAACCAAACGTTGTGCACTCAAATCTTTTGCTGTATTTAGTTTATTTTGGCATCCGGATGATGATTCTAGCATGAAATTGCTTGGGCACCTGTTAATTTTTAAGATTTTGACACATTCAGCTCAAATGTACACAATTGCTGATTATGGCTGTCAAATCTAAACCAAACGTTGTGCACTCAAATCTTTTGCTGTATTTAGTTTATTTTGGCATCCGGATGATGATTCTAGCATGAAATTGCTTGGGCACCTGTTAATTTTTAAGATTTTGACACATTCAGCTCAAATGTACACAATTGCTGATTATGGCTGTCAAATCTAAACCAAACGCTTGTGCACTCAAATCTTTTGCTGTATTTAGTTTATTTTGGCATCCGGATGATGATTCTAGCATGAAATTGCTTGGGCACCTGTTAATTTTTAAGATTTTGACACATTCAGCTCAAATGTACAATCATGCGCTAAAAACGCATTTAAAGCAATAAAAAGGTGATTATGGCTGTCAAACCTAAACCAAACGTTGTGCACTCAAATCTTTTGCTGTATTTAGTTTATTTGGCATCCGGATGATGATTCTAGCATGAAATTGCTTGGGCACCTGTTAATTTTAAGATTTTGACACATTCAGCTCAAATGTACACAATTGCTGATTATGGCTGTCAAATCTAAACCAAACGTTGTGCACTCAAATCTTTTGCTGTATTTAGTTTATTTTGGCATCCGGATGATGATTCTAGCATGAAATTGCTTGGGCACCTGTTAATTTTTAAGATTTTGACACATTCAGCTCAAATGTACAATCATGCGCTAAAAACGCATTTAAAGCAATAAAAAGGTGATTATGGCTGTCAAACCTAAACCAAACGTTGTGCACTCAAATCTTTTGCTGTATTTAGTTTATTTTGGCATCCGGATGATGATTCTAGCATGAAATTGCTTGGGCACCTGTTAATTTTTAAGATTTTGACACATTCAGCTCAAATGTACACAATTGCTGATTATGGCTGTCAAATCTAAACCAAACGTTGTGCACTCAAATCTTCTGCTGTATTTAGTTTATTTTGGCATCCGGATGATGATTCTAGCATGAAATTGCTTGGGCACCTGTTAATTTTTAAGATTTTGACACATTCAGCTCAAATGTACACAATTGCTAGATTATGGCTGTCAAATCTAAACCAAACGCTGTGCACTCAAATCTTTTGCTGTATTTAGTTTATTTTGGCATCCGGATGATGATTCTAGCATGAAATTGCTTGGGCACCTGTTAATTTTTAAGATTTTGACACATTCAGCTCAAATGTACAATCATGCACTAAAAACGCATTTAAAGCAATAAAAAGGTGATTATGGCTGTCAAACCTAAACCAAACGTTGTGCACTCAAATCTTTTGCTGTATTTAGTTTATTTTGGCATCCGGATGATGATTCTAGCATGAAATTGCTTGGGCACCTGTTAATTTTTAAGATTTTGACACATTCAGCTCAAATGTACACAATTGCTGATTATGGCTGTCAAATCTAAACCAAACGTTGTGCACTCAAATCCTTTTGCTGTATTTAGTTTATTTTGGCATCCGGATGATGATTCTAGCATGAAATTGCTTGGGCACCTGTTAATTTTTAAGATTTTGACACATTCAGCTCAAATGTACAATCATGCGCTAAAAACGCATTTAAAGCAATAAAAAGGTGATTATGGCTGTCAAACCTAAACCAAACGTTGTGCACTCAAATCTTTTGCTGTATTTAGTTTATTTTGGCATCCGGATGATGATTCTAGCATGAAATTGCTTGGGCTCCTGTTAATTTTTAAGATTTTGACACATTCAGCTCAAATGTACACAATTGCTGATTATGGCTGTCAAATCTAAACCAAACGTTGTGCACTCAAATCCTTTGCTGTATTTAGTTTATTTTGGCATCCGGATGATGATTCTAGCATGAAATTGCTTGGGCACCTGTTAATTTTAAGATTTTGACACATTCAGCTCAAATGTACAATCATGCGCTAAAAACGCATTAAAGCAATAAAAGGTGATTATGGCTGTCAAACCTAAACCAAACGTTGTGCACTCAAATCTTTTGCTGTATTTAGTTTATTTTGGCATCCGGATGATGATTCTAGCATGAAATTGCTTGGGCACCTGTTAATTTTTAAGATTTTGACACATTCAGCTCAAATGTACACAAATGCTGATTATGGCTGTCAAATCTAAACCAAACGTTGTGCACTCAAATCCTTTGCTGTATTTAGTTTATTTTGGCATCCTGATGATGATTCTAGCATGAAATTGCTTGGGCACCTGTTAATTTTTAAGATTTTGACACATTCAGCTCAAATGTACACAATTGCTGAATTATGGCTGTCAAATCTAAACCAAACGCTGTGCACTCAAATCTTTTGCTGTATTTAGTTTATTTTGGCATCCGGATGATGATTCTAGCATGAAATTGCTTGGGCACCTGTTAATTTTTAAGATTTTGACACATTCAGCTCAAATGTACAATCATGCGCTAAAAACGCATTTAAAGCAATAAAAAGGTGATTATGGCTGTCAAACCTAAACCAAACGTTGTGCACTCAAATCTTTTGCTGTATTTAGTTTATTTTGGCATCCGGATGATGATTCTAGCATGAAATTGCTTGGGCACCTGTTAATTTTTAAGATTTTGACACATTCAGCTCAAATGTACACAATTGCTGATTATGGCTGTCAAATCTAAACCAAACGTTGTGCACTCAAATCTTTTGCTGTATTTAGTTTATTTTGGCATCCGGATGATGATTCTAGCATGAAATTGCTTGGGCACCTGTTAATTTTTAAGATTTTGACACATTCAGCTCAAATGTACACAATTGCTGATTATGGCTGTCAAATCTAAACCAAACGCTGTGCACTCAAATCTTTTGCTGTATTTAGTTTATTTTGGCATCCGGATGATGATTCTAGCATGAAATTGCTTGGGCACCTGTTAATTTTTAAGATTTTGACACATTCAGCTCAAATGTACAATCATGCGCTAAAACGCATTTAAAGCAATAAAAGGTGATTATGGCTGTCAAACCTAAACCAAACGTTGTGCACTCAAATCTTTTGCTGTATTTAGTTTATTTTGGCATCCGGATGATGATTCTAGCATGAAATTGCTTGGGCACCTGTTAATTTTTAAGATTTTGACACATTCAGCTCAAATGTACACAATTGCTGATTATGGCTGTCAAATCTAAACCAAACGCTGTGCACTCAAATCTTTTGCTGTATTTAGTTTATTTTGGCATCCGGATGATGATTCTAGCATGAAATTGCTTGGGCACCTGTTAATTTTTAAGATTTTGACACATTCAGCTCAAATGTACACAATTGCTGATTATGGCTGTCAAATCTAAACCAAACGTTGTGCACTCAAATCTTTTTGCTGTATTTAGTTTATTTTGGCATCCGGATGATGATTCTAGCATGAAATTGCTTGGGCACCTGTTAATTTTTAAGATTTTGACACATTCAGCTCAAATGTACAATCATGCGCTAAAAACGCATTTAAAGCAATAAAAAGGTGATTATGGCTGTCAAACCTAAACCAAACGTTGTGCACTCAAATCTTTTGCTGTATTTAGTTTATTTTGGCATCCGGATGATGATTCTAGCATGAAATTGCTTGGGCACCTGTTAATTTTTAAGATTTTGACACATTCAGCTCAAATGTACACAATTGCTGATTATGGCTGTCAAATCTAAACCAAACGTTGTGCACTCAAATCTTTTGCTGTATTTAGTTTATTTTGGCATCCGGATGATGATTCTAGCATGAAATTGCTTGGGCACCTGTTAATTTTTAAGATTTTGACACATTCAGCTCAAATGTACAATCATGCGCTAAAAACGCATTTAAAGCAATAAAAAGGTGATTATGGCTGTCAAACCTAAACCAAACGTTGTGCACTCAAATCTTTTGCTGTATTTAGTTTATTTTGGCATCCGGATGATGATTCTAGCATGAAATTGCTTGGGCACCTGTTAATTTTTAAGATTTTGACACATTCAGCTCAAATGTACACAATTGCTGATTATGGCTGTCAAATCTAAACCAAACGCTTGTGCACTCAAATCTTTTGCTGTATTTAGTTTATTTTTGGCATCCGGATGATGATTCTAGCATGAAATTGCTTGGGCACCTGTTAATTTTTAAGATTTTGACACATTCAGCTCAAATGTACAATCATGCGCTAAAAACGCATTTAAAGCAATAAAAAGGTGATTATGGCTGTCAAACCTAAACCAAACGTTGTGCACTCAAATCTTTTGCTGTATTTAGTTTATTTTGGCATCCGGATGATGATTCTAGCATGAAATTGCTTGGGCACCTGTTAATTTTTAAGATTTTGACACATTCAGCTCAAATGTACAGAATTGCTGATTATGGCTGTCAAATCTAAACCAAACGTTGTGCACTCAAATCTTTTGCTGTATTTAGTTTATTTTGGCATCCGGATGATGATTCTAGCATGAAATTGCTTGGGCACCTGTTAATTTTTAAGATTTTGACACATTCAGCTCAAATGTACAATCATGCGCTAAAAACGCATTTAAAGCAATAAAAAGGTGATTATGGCTGTCAAACCTAAACCAAACGTTGTGCACTCAAATCTTTTGCTGTATTTAGTTTATTTTGGCATCCGGATGATGATTCTAGCATGAAATTGCTTGGGCACCTGTTAATTTTTAAGATTTTGACACATTCAGCTCAAATGTACACAATTGCTGATTATGGCTGTCAAATCTAAACCAAACGTTGTGCACTCAAATCTTTTGCTGTATTTAGTTTATTTTGGCATCCGGATGATGATTCTAGCATGAAATTGCTTGGGCACCTGTTAATTTTTAAGATTTTGACACATTCAGCTCAAATGTACAATCATGCACTAAAAACGCATTTAAAGCAATAAAAAGGTGATTATGGCTGTCAAACCTAAACCAAACGTTGTGCACTCAAATCTTTTGCTGTATTTAGTTTATTTTGGCATCCGGATGATGATTCTAGCATGAAATTGCTTGGGCTCCTGTTAATTTTTAAGATTTTGACACATTCAGCTCAAATGTACACAATTGCTGATTATGGCTGTCAAATCTAAACCAAACGTTGTGCACTCAAATCCTTTGCTGTATTTAGTTTATTTTGGCATCCGGATGATGATTCTAGCATGAAATTGCTTGGGCACCTGTTAATTTTTAAGATTTTGACACATTCAGCTCAAATGTACAATCATGCGCTAAAAACGCATTTAAAGCAATAAAAAGGTGATTATGGCTGTCAAACCTAAACCAAACGTTGTGCACTCAAATCTTTTGCTGTATTTAGTTTATTTTGGCATCCGGATGATGATTCTAGCATGAAATTGCTTGGGCTCCTGTTAATTTTTAAGATTTTGACACATTCAGCTCAAATGTACACAATTGCTGATTATGGCTGTCAAATCTAAACCAAACGTTGTGCACTCAAATCCTTTGCTGTATTTAGTTTATTTTGGCATCCTGATGATGATTCTAGCATGAAATTGCTTGGGCACCTGTTAATTTTTAAGATTTTGACACATTCAGCTCAAATGTACACAATTGCTGATTATGGCTGTCAAATCTAAACCAAACGCTGTGCACTCAAATCTTTTGCTGTATTTAGTTTATTTTGGCATCCGGATGATGATTCTAGCATGAAATTGCTTGGGCACCTGTTAATTTTTAAGATTTTGACACATTCAGCTCAAATGTACAATCATGCGCTAAAAACGCATTTAAAGCAATAAAAGGTGATTATGGCTGTCAAACCTAAACCAAACGTTGTGCACTCAAATCTTTTGCTGTATTTAGTTTATTTTGGCATCCGGATGATGATTCTAGCATGAAATTGCTTGGGCACCTGTTAATTTTTAAGATTTTGACACATTCAGCTCAAATGTACACAATTGCTGATTATGGCTGTCAAATCTAAACCAAACGTTGTGCACTCAAATCTTTTGCTGTATTTAGTTTATTTTGGCATCCGGATGATGATTCTAGCATGAAATTGCTTGGGCACCTGTTAATTTTTAAGATTTTGACACATTCAGCTCAAATGTACAATCATGCGCTAAAAACGCATTTAAAGCAATAAAAAGGTGATTATGGCTGTCAAACCTAAACCAAACGTTGTGCACTCAAATCTTTTGCTGTATTTAGTTTATTTTGGCATCCGGATGATGATTCTAGCATGAAATTGCTTGGGCACCTGTTAATTTTTAAGATTTTGACACATTCAGCTCAAATGTACACAATTGCTGATTATGGCTGTCAAATCTAAACCAAACGCTGTGCACTCAAATCTTTTGCTGTATTTAGTTTATTTTGGCATCCGGATGATGATTCTAGCATGAAATTGCTTGGGCACCTGTTAATTTTTAAGATTTTGACACATTCAGCTCAAATGTACAATCATGCGCTAAAAACGCATTTAAAGCAATAAAAAGGTGATTATGGCTGTCAAACCTAAACCAAACGTTGTGCACTCAAATCTTTTGCTGTATTTAGTTTATTTTGGCATCCGGATGATGATTCTAGCATGAAATTGCTTGGGCACCTGTTAATTTTTAAGATTTTGACACATTCAGCTCAAATGTACACAATTGCTGATTATGGCTGTCAAATCTAAACCAAACGTTGTGCACTCAAATCTTTTGCTGTATTTAGTTTATTTTGGCATCCGGATGATGATTCTAGCATGAAATTGCTTGGGCACCTGTTAATTTTTAAGATTTTGACACATTCAGCTCAAATGTACACAATTGCTGATTATGGCTGTCAAATCTAAACCAAACGCTGTGCACTCAAATCTTTTGCTGTATTTAGTTTATTTTGGCATCCGGATGATGATTCTAGCATGAAATTGCTTGGGCACCTGTTAATTTTTAAGATTTTGACACATTCAGCTCAAATGTACAATCATGCGCTAAAACGCATTTAAAGCAATAAAAAGGTGATTATGGCTGTCAAACCTAAACCAAACGTTGTGCACTCAAATCTTTTGCTGTATTTAGTTTATTTTGGCATCCGGATGATGATTCTAGCATGAAATTGCTTGGGCACCTGTTAATTTTTAAGATTTTGACACATTCAGCTCAAATGTACACAATTGCTGATTATGGCTGTCAAATCTAAACCAAACGTTGTGCACTCAAATCTTTTGCTGTATTTAGTTTATTTTGGCATCCGGATGATGATTCTAGCATGAAATTGCTTGGGCACCTGTTAATTTTTAAGATTTTGACACATTCAGCTCAAATGTACAATCATGCGCTAAAAACGCATTTAAAGCAATAAAAAGGTGATTATGGCTGTCAAACCTAAACCAAACGTTGTGCACTCAAATCTTTTGCTGTATTTAGTTTATTTTGGCATCCGGATGATGATTCTAGCATGAAATTGCTTGGGCACCTGTTAATTTTTAAGATTTTGACACATTCAGCTCAAATGTACACAATTGCTGATTATGGCTGTCAAATCTAAACCAAACGTTGTGCACTCAAATCTTCTGCTGTATTTAGTTTATTTTGGCATCCGGATGATGATTCTAGCATGAAATTGCTTGGGCACCTGTTAATTTTTAAGATTTTGACACATTCAGCTCAAATGTACACAATTGCTGATTATGGCTGTCAAATCTAAACCAAACGCTGTGCACTCAAATCTTTTGCTGTATTTAGTTTATTTTGGCATCCGGATGATGATTCTAGCATGAAATTGCTTGGGCACCTGTTAATTTTTAAGATTTTGACACATTCAGCTCAAATGTACAATCATGCACTAAAACGCATTTAAAGCAATAAAAAGGTGATTATGGCTGTCAAACCTAAACCAAACGTTGTGCACTCAAATCTTTTGCTGTATTTAGTTTATTTTGGCATCCGGATGATGATTCTAGCATGAAATTGCTTGGGCTCCTGTTAATTTTTAAGATTTTGACACATTCAGCTCAAATGTACACAATTGCTGATTATGGCTGTCAAATCTAAACCAAACGTTGTGCACTCAAATCCTTTGCTGTATTTAGTTTATTTTGGCATCCGGATGATGATTCTAGCATGAAATTGCTTGGGCACCTGTTAATTTTTAAGATTTTGACACATTCAGCTCAAATGTACAATCATGCGCTAAAAACGCATTTAAAGCAATAAAAAGGTGATTATGGCTGTCAAACCTAAACCAAACGTTGTGCACTCAAATCTTTTGCTGTATTTAGTTTATTTTGGCATCCGGATGATGATTCTAGCATGAAATTGCTTGGGCTCCTGTTAATTTTTAAGATTTTGACACATTCAGCTCAAATGTACACAATTGCTGATTATGGCTGTCAAATCTAAACCAAACGTTGTGCACTCAAATCCTTTGCTGTATTTAGTTTATTTTGGCATCCGGATGATGATTCTAGCATGAAATTGCTTGGGCACCTGTTAATTTTAAGATTTTGACACATTCAGCTCAAATGTACAATCATGCGCTAAAAACGCATTTAAAGCAATAAAAAGGTGATTATGGCTGTCAAACCTAAACCAAACGTTGTGCACTCAAATCTTTTGCTGTATTTAGTTTATTTTGGCATCCGGATGATGATTCTAGCATGAAATTGCTTGGGCTCCTGTTAATTTTTAAGATTTTGACACATTCAGCTCAAATGTACACAATTGCTGATTATGGCTGTCAAATCTAAACCAAACGTTGTGCACTCAAATCCTTTGCTGTATTTAGTTTATTTTGGCATCCTGATGATGATTCTAGCATGAAATTGCTTGGGCACCTGTTAATTTTTAAGATTTTGACACATTCAGCTCAAATGTACACAATTGCTGATTATGGCTGTCAAATCTAAACCAAACGCTGTGCACTCAAATCTTTTGCTGTATTTAGTTTATTTTGGCATCCGGATGATGATTCTAGCATGAAATTGCTTGGGCACCTGTTAATTTTTAAGATTTTGACACATTCAGCTCAAATGTACAATCATGCGCTAAAAACGCATTTAAAGCAATAAAAAGGTGATTATGGCTGTCAAACCTAAACCAAACGTTGTGCACTCAAATCTTTTGCTGTATTTAGTTTATTTTGGCATCCGGATGATGATTCTAGCATGAAATTGCTTGGGCACCTGTTAATTTTTAAGATTTTGACACATTCAGCTCAAATGTACACAATTGCTGATTATGGCTGTCAAATCTAAACCAAACGTTGTGCACTCAAATCTTTTGCTGTATTTAGTTTATTTTGGCATCCGGATGATGATTCTAGCATGAAATTGCTTGGGCACCTGTTAATTTTTAAGATTTTGACACATTCAGCTCAAATGTACACAATTGCTGATTATGGCTGTCAAATCTAAACCAAACGCTGTGCACTCAAATCTTTTGCTGTATTTAGTTTATTTTGGCATCCGGATGATGATTCTAGCATGAAATTGCTTGGGCACCTGTTAATTTTTAAGATTTTGACACATTCAGCTCAAATGTACAATCATGCGCTAAAAACGCATTTAAAGCAATAAAAAGGTGATTATGGCTGTCAAACCTAAACCAAACGTTGTGCACTCAAATCTTTTGCTGTATTTAGTTTATTTTGGCATCCGGATGATGATTCTAGCATGAAATTGCTTGGGCACCTGTTAATTTTTAAGATTTTGACACATTCAGCTCAAATGTACACAATTGCTGATTATGGCTGTCAAATCTAAACCAAACGCTGTGCACTCAAATCTTTTGCTGTATTTAGTTTATTTTGGCATCCGGATGATGATTCTAGCATGAAATTGCTTGGGCACCTGTTAATTTTTAAGATTTTGACACATTCAGCTCAAATGTACACAATTGCTGATTATGGCTGTCAAATCTAAACCAAACGTTGTGCACTCAAATCTTTTGCTGTATTTAGTTTATTTTGGCATCCGGATGATGATTCTAGCATGAAATTGCTTGGGCACCTGTTAATTTTTAAGATTTTGACACATTCAGCTCAAATGTACAATCATGCGCTAAAAACGCATTTAAAGCAATAAAAAGGTGATTATGGCTGTCAAACCTAAACCAAACGTTGTGCACTCAAATCTTTTGCTGTATTTAGTTTATTTTGGCATCCGGATGATGATTCTAGCATGAAATTGCTTGGGCACCTGTTAATTTTTAAGATTTTGACACATTCAGCTCAAATGTACACAATTGCTGATTATGGCTGTCAAATCTAAACCAAACGTTGTGCACTCAAATCTTTTGCTGTATTTTGTTTATTTTGGCATCCGGATGATGATTCTAGCATGAAATTGCTTGGGCACCTGTTAATTTTTAAGATTTTGACACATTCAGCTCAAATGTACAATCATGCGCTAAAAACGCATTTAAAGCAATAAAAAGGTGATTATGGCTGTCAAACCTAAACCAAACGTTGTGCACTCAAATCTTTTGCCTGTATTTAGTTTATTTTGGCATCCGATGATGATTCTAGCATGAAATTGCTTGGGCACCTGTTAATTTTTAAGATTTTGACACATTCAGCTCAAATGTACAGAATTGCTGATTATGGCTGTCAAATCTAAACCAAACGTTGTGCACTAAAATCTTTTGCTGTATTTTGTTTATTTTGGCATCCGGATGATGATTCTAGCATGAAATTGCTTGGGCACCTGTTAATTTTAAGATTTTGACACATTCAGCTCAAATGTACAATCATGCGCTAAAAACGCATTTAAAGCAATAAAAAGTTGATTATGGCTGTCAAATCTAAACCAAACGTTGTGCACTCAAATCTTTTGCTGTATTTAGTTTATTTTGGCATCCGGATGATGATTCTAGCATGAAATTGCTTGGGCACCTGTTAATTTTTAAGATTTTGACACATTCAGCTCAAATGTACAATCATGCACTAAAAACGCATTTAAAGCAATAAAAGGTGATTATGGCTGTCAAACCTAAACCAAACGTTGTGCACTCAAATCTTTTGCTGTATTTAGTTTATTTTGGCATCCGGATGATGATTCTAGCATGAAATTGCTTGGGCACCTGTTAATTTTTAAGATTTTGACACATTCAGCTCAAATGTACACAATTGCTGATTATGGCTGTCAAATCTAAACCAAACGTTGTGCACTCAAATCTTTTGCTGTATTTTGTTTATTTTGGCATCCGGATGATGATTCTAGCATGAAATTGCTTGGGCACCTGTTAATTTTTAAGATTTTGACACATTCAGCTCAAATGTACAATCATGCGCTAAAAACGCATTTAAAGCAATAAAAAGGTGATTATGGCTGTCAAACCTAAACCAAACGTTGTGCACTCAAATCTTTTGCTGTATTTAGTTTATTTTGGCATCCGGATGATGATTCTAGCATGAAATTGCTTGGGCACCTGTTAATTTTTAAGATTTTGACACATTCAGCTCAAATGTACACAATTGCTGATTATGGCTGTCAAATCTAAACCAAACGTTGTGCACTCAAATCTTTTGCTGTATTTAGTTTATTTTGGCATCCGGATGATGATTCTAGCATGAAATTGCTTGGGCACCTGTTAATTTTTAAGATTTTGACACATTCAGCTCAAATGTACAATTATGCGCTAAAAACGCATTTAAAGCAATAAAAAGGTGATTATGGCTGTCAAACCTAAACCAAACGTTGTGCACTCAAATCTTTTGCTGTATTTAGTTTATTTTGGCATCCGGATGATGATTCTAGCATGAAATTGCTTGGGCACCTGTTAATTTTTAAGATTTTGACACATTCACCTCAAATGTACAATCATGCGCTAAAAACGCATTTAAAGCAATAAAAAGTTGATTATGGCTGTCAAACCTAAACCAAACGTTGTGCACTCAAATCTTTTGCTGTATTTAGTTTATTTTGGCATCCGGATGATGATTCTAGCATGAAATTGCTTGGGCACCTGTTAATTTTTAAGATTTTGACACATTCAGCTCAAATGTACACAATTGCTGATTATGGCTGTCAAATCTAAACCAAACGTTGTGCACTCAAATCTTTTGCTGTATTTAGTTTATTTTGGCATCCGGATGATGATTCTAGCATGAAATTGCTTGGGCACCTGTTAATTTTTAAGATTTTGACACATTCAGCTCAAATGTACAATCATGCGCTAAAAACGCATTTAAAGCAATAAAAAGGTGATTATGGCTGTCAAACCTAAACCAAACGTTGTGCACTCAAATCTTTTGCTGTATTTAGTTTATTTTGGCATCCGGATGATGATTCTACCATGAAATTGCTTGGGCACCTGTTAATTTTTAAGATTTTGACACATTCAGCTCAAATGTACACAATTGCTGATTATGGCTGTCAAATCTAAACCAAACGTTGTGCACTCAAATCCTTTGCTGTATTTAGTTTATTTTGGCATCCTGATGATGATTCTAGCATGAAATTGCTTGGGCACCTGTTAATTTTTAAGATTTTGACACATTCAGCTCAAATGTACACAATTGCTGATTATGGCTGTCAAATCTAAACCAAACGCTGTGCACTCAAATCTTTTGCTGTATTTAGTTTATTTTGGCATCCGGATGATGATTCTAGCATGAAATTGCTTGGGCACCTGTTAATTTTTAAGATTTTGACACATTCAGCTCAAATGTACAATCATGCGCTAAAAACGCATTTAAAGCAATAAAAAGGTGATTATGGCTGTCAAACCTAAACCAAACGTTGTGCACTCAAATCTTTTGCTGTATTTAGTTTATTTTGGCATCCGGATGATGATTCTAGCATGAAATTGCTTGGGCACCTGTTAATTTTTAAGATTTTGACACATTCAGCTCAAATGTACACAATTGCTGATTATGGCTGTCAAATCTAAACCAAACGTTGTGCACTCAAATCTTTTGCTGTATTTAGTTTATTTTGGCATCCGGATGATGATTCTAGCATGAAATTGCTTGGGCACCTGTTAATTTTTAAGATTTTGACACATTCAGCTCAAATGTACACAATTGCTGATTATGGCTGTCAAATCTAAACCAAACGCTGTGCACTCAAATCTTTTGCTGTATTTCGTTTATTTTGGCATCCGGATGATGATTCTAGCATGAAATTGCTTGGGCACCTGTTAATTTTTAAGATTTTGACACATTCAGCTCAAATGTACAATCATGCGCTAAAAACGCATTTAAAGCAATAAAAAGGTGATTATGGCTGTCAAACCTAAACCAAACGTTGTGCACTCAAATCTTTTGCTGTATTTAGTTTATTTTGGCATCCGGATGATGATTCTAGCATGAAATTGCTTGGGCACCTGTTAATTTTTAAGATTTTGACACATTCAGCTCAAATGTACACAATTGCTGATTATGGCTGTCAAATCTAAACCAAACGCTGTGCACTCAAATCTTTTGCTGTATTTAGTTTATTTTGGCATCCGGATGATGATTCTAGCATGAAATTGCTTGGGCACCTGTTAATTTTTAAGATTTTGACACATTCAGCTCAAATGTACACAATTGCTGATTATGGCTGTCAAATCTAAACCAAACGTTGTGCACTCAAATCTTTTGCTGTATTTAGTTTATTTTGGCATCCGGATGATGATTCTAGCATGAAATTGCTTGGGCACCTGTTAATTTTTAAGATTTTGACACATTCAGCTCAAATGTACAATCATGCGCTAAAAACGCATTTAAAGCAATAAAAAGGTGATTATGGCTGTCAAACCTAAACCAAACGTTGTGCACTCAAATCTTTTGCTGTATTTAGTTTATTTTGGCATCCGGATGATGATTCTAGCATGAAATTGCTTGGGCACCTGTTAATTTTTAAGATTTTGACACATTCAGCTCAAATGTACACAATTGCTGATTATGGCTGTCAAATCTAAACCAAACGTTGTGCACTCAAATCTTTTGCTGTATTTTGTTTATTTTGGCATCCGGATGATGATTCTAGCATGAAATTGCTTGGGCACCTGTTAATTTTTAAGATTTTGACACATTCAGCTCAAATGTACAATCATGCGCTAAAAACGCATTTAAAGCAATAAAAAGGTGATTATGGCTGTCAAACCTAAACCAAACGTTGTGCACTCAAATCTTTTGCTGTATTTAGTTTATTTTGGCATCCGGATGATGATTCTAGCATGAAATTGCTTGGGCACCTGTTAATTTTTAAGATTTTGACACATTCAGCTCAAATGTACACAATTGCTGATTATGGCTGTCAAATCTAAACCAAACGTTGTGCACTCAAATCTTTTGCTGTATTTAGTTTATTTTGGCATCCGGATGATGATTCTAGCATGAAATTGCTTGGGCACCTGTTAATTTTTAAGATTTTGACACATTCAGCTCAAATGTACAATTATGCGCTAAAAACGCATTTAAAGCAATAAAAAGGTGATTATGGCTGTCAAACCTAAACCAAACGTTGTGCACTCAAATCTTTTGCTGTATTTAGTTTATTTTGGCATCCGGATGATGATTCTAGCATGAAATTGCTTGGGCACCTGTTAATTTTTAAGATTTTGACACATTCACCTCAAATGTACAATCATGCGCTAAAAACGCATTTAAAGCAATAAAAAGTTGATTATGGCTGTCAAACCTAAACCAAACGTTGTGCACTCAAATCTTTTGCTGTATTTAGTTTATTTTGGCATCCGGATGATGATTCTAGCATGAAATTGCTTGGGCACCTGTTAATTTTTAAGATTTTGACACATTCAGCTCAAATGTACACAATTGCTGATTATGGCTGTCAAATCTAAACCAAACGTTGTGCACTCAAATCTTTTGCTGTATTTAGTTTATTTTGGCATCCGGATGATGATTCTAGCATGAAATTGCTTGGGCACCTGTTAATTTTTAAGATTTTGACACATTCAGCTCAAATGTACAATCATGCGCTAAAAACGCATTTAAAGCAATAAAAAGGTGATTATGGCTGTCAAACCTAAACCAAACGTTGTGCACTCAAATCTTTTGCTGTATTTAGTTTATTTTGGCATCCGGATGATGATTCTACCATGAAATTGCTTGGGCACCTGTTAATTTTTAAGATTTTGACACATTCACCTCAAATGTACACAATTGCTGATTATGGCTGTCAAATCTAAACCAAACGTTGTGCACTCAAATCCTTTGCTGTATTTAGTTTATTTTGGCATCCTGATGATGATTCTAGCATGAAATTGCTTGGGCACCTGTTAATTTTTAAGATTTTGACACATTCAGCTCAAATGTACACAATTGCTGATTATGGCTGTCAAATCTAAACCAAACGCTGTGCACTCAAATCTTTTGCTGTATTTAGTTTATTTTGGCATCCGGATGATGATTCTAGCATGAAATTGCTTGGGCACCTGTTAATTTTTAAGATTTTGACACATTCAGCTCAAATGTACAATCATGCGCTAAAAACGCATTTAAAGCAATAAAAAGGTGATTATGGCTGTCAAACCTAAACCAAACGTTGTGCACTCAAATCTTTTGCTGTATTTAGTTTATTTTGGCATCCGGATGATGATTCTAGCATGAAATTGCTTGGGCACCTGTTAATTTTTAAGATTTTGACACATTCAGCTCAAATGTACACAATTGCTGATTATGGCTGTCAAATCTAAACCAAACGTTGTGCACTCAAATCTTTTGCTGTATTTAGTTTATTTTGGCATCCGGATGATGATTCTAGCATGAAATTGCTTGGGCACCTGTTAATTTTTAAGATTTTGACACATTCAGCTCAAATGTACACAATTGCTGATTATGGCTGTCAAATCTAAACCAAACGCTGTGCACTCAAATCTTTTGCTGTATTTAGTTTATTTTGGCATCCGGATGATGATTCTAGCATGAAATTGCTTGGGCACCTGTTAATTTTTAAGATTTTGACACATTCAGCTCAAATGTACAATCATGCGCTAAAAACGCATTTAAAGCAATAAAAAGGTGATTATGGCTGTCAAACCTAAACCAAACGTTGTGCACTCAAATCTTTTGCTGTATTTAGTTTATTTTGGCATCCGGATGATGATTCTAGCATGAAATTGCTTGGGCACCTGTTAATTTTTAAGATTTTGACACATTCAGCTCAAATGTACACAATTGCTGATTATGGCTGTCAAATCTAAACCAAACGCTGTGCACTCAAATCTTTTGCTGTATTTAGTTTATTTTGGCATCCGGATGATGATTCTAGCATGAAATTGCTTGGGCACCTGTTAATTTTTAAGATTTTGACACATTCAGCTCAAATGTACACAATTGCTGATTATGGCTGTCAAATCTAAACCAAACGTTGTGCACTCAAATCTTTTGCTGTATTTAGTTTATTTTGGCATCCGGATGATGATTCTAGCATGAAATTGCTTGGGCACCTGTTAATTTTTAAGATTTTGACACATTCAGCTCAAATGTACAATCATGCGCTAAAAACGCATTTAAAGCAATAAAAAGGTGATTATGGCTGTCAAACCTAAACCAAACGTTGTGCACTCAAATCTTTTGCTGTATTTAGTTTATTTTGGCATCCGGATGATGATTCTAGCATGAAATTGCTTGGGCACCTGTTAATTTTTAAGATTTTGACACATTCAGCTCAAATGTACACAATTGCTGATTATGGCTGTCAAATCTAAACCAAACGTTGTGCACTCAAATCTTTTGCTGTATTTTGTTTATTTTGGCATCCGGATGATGATTCTAGCATGAAATTGCTTGGGCACCTGTTAATTTTTAAGATTTTGACACATTCAGCTCAAATGTACAATCATGCGCTAAAAACGCATTTAAAGCAATAAAAAGGTGATTATGGCTGTCAAACCTAAACCAAACGTTGTGCACTCAAATCTTTTGCTGTATTTAGTTTATTTTGGCATCCGGATGATGATTCTAGCATGAAATTGCTTGGGCACCTGTTAATTTTTAAGATTTTGACACATTCAGCTCAAATGTACACAATTGCTGATTATGGCTGTCAAATCTAAACCAAACGTTGTGCACTCAAATCTTTTGCTGTATTTAGTTTATTTTGGCATCCGGATGATGATTCTAGCATGAAATTGCTTGGGCACCTGTTAATTTTTAAGATTTTGACACATTCAGCTCAAATGTACAATTATGCGCTAAAAACGCATTTAAAGCAATAAAAAGGTGATTATGGCTGTCAAACCTAAACCAAACGTTGTGCACTCAAATCTTTTGCTGTATTTAGTTTATTTTGGCATCCGGATGATGATTCTAGCATGAAATTGCTTGGGCACCTGTTAATTTTTAAGATTTTGACACATTCACCTCAAATGTACAATCATGCGCTAAAAACGCATTTAAAGCAATAAAAAGTTGATTATGGCTGTCAAACCTAAACCAAACGTTGTGCACTCAAATCTTTTGCTGTATTTAGTTTATTTTGGCATCCGGATGATGATTCTAGCATGAAATTGCTTGGGCACCTGTTAATTTTTAAGATTTTGACACATTCAGCTCAAATGTACACAATTGCTGATTATGGCTGTCAAATCTAAACCAAACGTTGTGCACTCAAATCTTTTGTTGTATTTAGTTTATTTTGGCATCCGGATGATGATTCTAGCATGAAATTGCTTGGGCACCTGTTAATTTTTAAGATTTTGACACATTCAGCTCAAATGTACAATCATGCGCTAAAAACGCATTTAAAGCAATAAAAAGGTGATTATGGCTGTCAAACCTAAACCAAACGTTGTGCACTCAAATCTTTTGCTGTATTTAGTTTATTTTGGCATCCGGATGATGATTCTACCATGAAATTGCTTGGGCACCTGTTAATTTTTAAGATTTTGACACATTCAGCTCAAATGTACACAATTGCTGATTATGGCTGTCAAATCTAAACCAAACGTTGTGCACTCAAATCCTTTGCTGTATTTAGTTTATTTTGGCATCCTGATGATGATTCTAGCATGAAATTGCTTGGGCACCTGTTAATTTTTAAGATTTTGACACATTCAGCTCAAATGTACACAATTGCTGATTATGGCTGTCAAATCTAAACCAAACGCTGTGCACTCAAATCTTTTGCTGTATTTAGTTTATTTTGGCATCCGGATGATGATTCTAGCATGAAATTGCTTGGGCACCTGTTAATTTTTAAGATTTTGACACATTCAGCTCAAATGTACAATCATGCGCTAAAAACGCATTTAAAGCAATAAAAAGGTGATTATGGCTGTCAAACCTAAACCAAACGTTGTGCACTCAAATCTTTTGCTGTATTTAGTTTATTTTGGCATCCGGATGATGATTCTAGCATGAAATTGCTTGGGCACCTGTTAATTTTTAAGATTTTGACACATTCAGCTCAAATGTACACAATTGCTGATTATGGCTGTCAAATCTAAACCAAACGTTGTGCACTCAAATCTTTTGCTGTATTTAGTTTATTTTGGCATCCGGATGATGATTCTAGCATGAAATTGCTTGGGCACCTGTTAATTTTTAAGATTTTGACACATTCAGCTCAAATGTACACAATTGCTGATTATGGCTGTCAAATCTAAACCAAACGCTGTGCACTCAAATCTTTTGCTGTATTTAGTTTATTTTGGCATCCGGATGATGATTCTAGCATGAAATTGCTTGGGCACCTGTTAATTTTTAAGATTTTGACACATTCAGCTCAAATGTACAATCATGCGCTAAAAACGCATTTAAAGCAATAAAAAGGTGATTATGGCTGTCAAACCTAAACCAAACGTTGTGCACTCAAATCTTTTGCTGTATTTAGTTTATTTTGGCATCCGGATGATGATTCTAGCATGAAATTGCTTGGGCACCTGTTAATTTTTAAGATTTTGACACATTCAGCTCAAATGTACACAATTGCTGATTATGGCTGTCAAATCTAAACCAAACGCTGTGCACTCAAATCTTTTGCTGTATTTAGTTTATTTTGGCATCCGGATGATGATTCTAGCATGAAATTGCTTGGGCACCTGTTAATTTTTAAGATTTTGACACATTCAGCTCAAATGTACACAATTGCTGATTATGGCTGTCAAATCTAAACCAAACGTTGTGCACTCAAATCTTTTGCTGTATTTAGTTTATTTTGGCATCCGGATGATGATTCTAGCATGAAATTGCTTGGGCACCTGTTAATTTTTAAGATTTTGACACATTCAGCTCAAATGTACAATCATGCGCTAAAAACGCATTTAAAGCAATAAAAAGGTGATTATGGCTGTCAAACCTAAACCAAACGTTGTGCACTCAAATCTTTTGCTGTATTTAGTTTATTTTGGCATCCGGATGATGATTCTAGCATGAAATTGCTTGGGCACCTGTTAATTTTTAAGATTTTGACACATTCAGCTCAAATGTACACAATTGCTGATTATGGCTGTCAAATCTAAACCAAACGTTGTGCACTCAAATCTTTTGCTGTATTTTGTTTATTTTGGCATCCGGATGATGATTCTAGCATGAAATTGCTTGGGCACCTGTTAATTTTTAAGATTTTGACACATTCAGCTCAAATGTACAATCATGCGCTAAAAACGCATTTAAAGCAATAAAAAGGTGATTATGGCTGTCAAACCTAAACCAAACGTTGTGCACTCAAATCTTTTGCTGTATTTAGTTTATTTTGGCATCCGGATGATGATTCTAGCATGAAATTGCTTGGGCACCTGTTAATTTTTAAGATTTTGACACATTCAGCTCAAATGTACAGAATTGCTGATTATGGCTGTCAAATCTAAACCAAACGTTGTGCACTAAAATCTTTTGCTGTATTTTGTTTATTTTGGCATCCGGATGATGATTCTAGCATGAAATTGCTTGGGCACCTGTTAATTTTTAAGATTTTGACACATTCAGCTCAAATGTACAATCATGCGCTAAAAACGCATTTAAAGCAATAAAAAGTTGATTATGGCTGTCAAATCTAAACCAAACGTTGTGCACTCAAATCTTTTGCTGTATTTAGTTTATTTTGGCATCCGGATGATGATTCTAGCATGAAATTGCTTGGGCACCTGTTAATTTTTAAGATTTTGACACATTCAGCTCAAATGTACAATCATGCACTAAAAACGCATTTAAAGCAATAAAAAGGTGATTATGGCTGTCAAACCTAAACCAAACGTTGTGCACTCAAATCTTTTGCTGTATTTAGTTTATTTTGGCATCCGGATGATGATTCTAGCATGAAATTGCTTGGGCACCTGTTAATTTTTAAGATTTTGACACATTCAGCTCAAATGTACACAATTGCTGATTATGGCTGTCAAATCTAAACCAAACGTTGTGCACTCAAATCTTTTGCTGTATTTTGTTTATTTTGGCATCCGGATGATGATTCTAGCATGAAATTGCTTGGGCACCTGTTAATTTTTAAGATTTTGACACATTCAGCTCAAATGTACAATTATGCGCTAAAAACGCATTTAAAGCAATAAAAAGGTGATTATGGCTGTCAAACCTAAACCAAACGTTGTGCACTCAAATCTTTTGCTGTATTTAGTTTATTTTGGCATCCGGATGATGATTCTAGCATGAAATTGCTTGGGCACCTGTTAATTTTTAAGATTTTGACACATTCACCTCAAATGTACAATCATGCGCTAAAAACGCATTTAAAGCAATAAAAAGTTGATTATGGCTGTCAAACCTAAACCAAACGTTGTGCACTCAAATCTTTTGCTGTATTTAGTTTATTTTGGCATCCGGATGATGATTCTAGCATGAAATTGCTTGGGCACCTGTTAATTTTTAAGATTTTGACACATTCAGCTCAAATGTACACAATTGCTGATTATGGCTGTCAAATCTAAACCAAACGTTGTGCACTCAAATCTTTTGCTGTATTTAGTTTATTTTGGCATCCGGATGATGATTCTAGCATGAAATTGCTTGGGCACCTGTTAATTTTTAAGATTTTGACACATTCAGCTCAAATGTACAATCATGCGCTAAAAACGCATTTAAAGCAATAAAAAGGTGATTATGGCTGTCAAACCTAAACCAAACGTTGTGCACTCAAATCTTTTGCTGTATTTAGTTTATTTTGGCATCCGGATGATGATTCTACCATGAAATTGCTTGGGCACCTGTTAATTTTTAAGATTTTGACACATTCAGCTCAAATGTACACAATTGCTGATTATGGCTGTCAAATCTAAACCAAACGTTGTGCACTCAAATCTTTTGCTGTATTTAGTTTATTTTGGCATCCGGATGATGATTCTAGCATGAAATTGCTTGGGCACCTGTTAATTTTTAAGATTTTGACACATTCAGCTCAAATGTACAATCATGCGCTAAAAACGCATTTAAAGCAATAAAAAGGTGATTATGGCTGTCAAACCTAAACCAAACGTTGTGCACTCAAATCTTTTGCTGTATTTAGTTTATTTTGGCATCCGGATGATGATTCTAGCATGAAATTGCTTGGGCACCTGTTAATTTTTAAGATTTTGACACATTCAGCTCAAATGTACACAATTGCGGATTATGGCTGTCAAATCTAAACCAAACGTTGTGCACTCAAATTTTTTGCTGTATTTAGTTTATTTTGGCATCCGGATGATGATTCTAGCATGAAATTGCTTGGGCACCTGTTAATTTTTAAGATTTTGACACATTCAGCTCAAATGTACACAATTGCTGATTATGGCTGTCAAATCTAAACCAAACGTTGTACACTCAAATCTTTTGCTGTATTTAGTTTATTTTGGCATCCGGATGATGATTCTAGCATGAAATTGCTTGGGCACCTGTTAATTTTTAAGATTTTGACACATTCAGCTCAAATGTACACAATTGCTGATTATGGCTGTCAAATCTAAACCAAACGTTGTGCACTCAAATCTTTTGCTGTATTTAGTTTATTTTGGCATCCGGATGATGATTCTAGCATGAAATTGCTTGGGCACCTGTTAATTTTTAAGATTTTGACACATTCAGCTCAAATGTACACAATTGCTGATTATGGCTGTCAAATCTAAACCAAACGTTGTACACTCAAATCTTTTGCTGTATTTAGTTTATTTTGGCATCCGGATGATGATTCTAGCATGAAATTGCTTGGGCACCTGTTAATTTTTAAGATTTTGACACATTCAGCTCAAATGTACAATCATGCGCTAAAAACGCATTTAAAGCAATAAAAAGTTGATTATGGCTGTCAAACCTAAACCAAACGTTGTGCACTCAAATCTTTTGCTGTATTTAGTTTATTTTGGCATCCGGATGATGATTCTAGCATGAAATTGCTTGGGCACCTGTTAATTTTTAAGATTTTGACACATTCAGCTCAAATGTACACAATTGCTGATTATGGCTGTCAAATCTAAACCAAACGTTGTGCACTCAAATCTTTTGCTGTATTTAGTTTATTTTGGCATCCGGATGATGATTCTAGCATGAAATTGCTTGGGCACCTGTTAATTTTTAAGATTTTGACACATTCAGCTCAAATGTACAATCATGCGCTAAAAACGCATTTAAAGCAATAAAAAGGTGATTATGGCTGTCAAACCTAAACCAAACGTTGTGCACTCAAATCTTTTGCTGTATTTAGTTTATTTTGGCATCCGGATGATGATTCTAGCATGAAATTGCTTGGGCACCTGTTAATTTTTAAGATTTTGACACATTCAGCTCAAATGTACACAATTGCTGATTATGGCTGTCAAATCTAAACCAAACGTTGTGCACTCAAATCTTTTGCTGTATTTAGTTTATTTTGGCATCCGGATGATGATTCTAGCATGAAATTGCTTGGGCACCTGTTAATTTTTAAGATTTTGACACATTCAGCTCAAATGTACAATCATGCGCTAAAAACGCATTTAAAGCAATAAAAAGGTGATTATGGCTGTCAAACCTAAACCAAACGTTGTGCACTCAAATCTTTTGCTGTATTTAGTTTATTTTGGCATCCGGATGATGATTCTAGCATGAAATTGCTTGGGCACCTGTTAATTTTTAAGATTTTGACACATTCAGCTCATATGTACACAATTGCTGATTATGGCTGTCAAATCTAAACCAAACGTTGTGCACTCAAATCTTTTGCTGTATTTAGTTTATTTTGGCATCCGGATGATGATTCTAGCATGAAATTGCTTGGGCACCTGTTAATTTTTAAGATTTTGACACATTCGGCTCAAATGTACAATCATGCGCTAAAAACGCATTTAAAGCAATAAAAAGGTGATTATGGCTGTCAAACCTAAACCAAACGTTGTGCACTCAAATATTTTGCTGTATTTAGTTTATTTTGGCATCCGGATGATGATTCTAGCATGAAATTGCTTGGGCACCTGTTAATTTTTAAGATTTTGACACATTCAGCTCAAATGTACACAATTGCTGATTATGGCTGTCAAATCTAAACCAAACGTTGTGCACTCAAATCTTTTGCTGTATTTAGTTTATTTTGGCATCCGGATGATGATTCTAGCATGAAATTGCTTGGGCACCTGTTAATTTTTAAGATTTTGACACATTCAGCTCAAATGTACAATCATGCGCTAAAAACGCATTTAAAGCAATAAAAAGGTGATTATGGCTGTCAAACCTAAACCAAACGTTGTGCACTCAAATCTTTTGCTGTATTTAGTTTATTTTGGCATCCGGATGATGATTCTAGCATGAAATTGCTTGGGCACCTGTTAATTTTTAAGATTTTGACACATTCAGCTCAAATGTACACAATTGCTGATTATGGCTGTCAAAT
>NW_027520588.1:0-20000 GCF_051991245.1 Festucalex cinctus
TATACATGGTCGTTTTTTTGTCGGAAAAAAAGCCTTTACGTATACATGGTCGTTTTTCGGTCGGAAAAAAAAGCCTTACTATAACATGGTCGTTTTTTTGTCGAAAAAAAGCCTTACTATACATGGTCGTTTTTTTGTCGGAAAAAAAAGCCTTACTATACATGGTCGTTTTTTTGTCGGAAAAAAAAGCCTTACTATACATGGTCGTTTTTTTTGTCGGAAAAAAAAGCCTTACTATACATGGTCGTTTTTTTTGTCGAAAAAAAAGCCTTACTATACATGGTCGTTTTTTTTGTCGGAAAAAAAAGCCTTACTATACATGGTCGTTTTTTTGTCGGAAAAAAAGCCTTACTATACATGGTCGTTTTTTTGTCGGAAAAAAAGCCTTACTATACATGGTCGTTTTTTTGTCGAAAAAAAAGCCTTACTATACATGGTCGTTTTTTTTGTCGGAAAAAAAGCCTTACTATACATGGTCGTTTTTTTGTCAGAAAAAAAGCTTACTATACATGGTCGGTTTTTTTGTCGAAAAAAAAAGCCTTATATACATGGTTGGTTTTTTTTGTCGGAAAAAAAAGCCTTACTATACATGGTCGTTTTTTTGTCGGAAAAAAAAGCCTTACTATACATGTCGTTTTTGTCGGAAAAAATTCTAACATGGTCGTTTTTTGTCGGAAAAAAAAGCCTTACTATACATGGTCGTTTTTTTGTCGGAAAAAAAAGCCTTACTATACATGGTCGTTTTTTTGTCGAAAAAAAAGCCTTACTATACATGGTCGTTTTTTTGTCGAAAAAAAGCCTTACTATAACATGGGTCGTTTTTTTGTCGAAAAAAAAGCCTTACTATACATGGTCGTTTTTTTGTCGAAAAAAAGCCTTACTATACATGGTCGTTTTTTGTCGAAAAAAGCTTACTATCAGGTCGTTTTTGTCGAAAAAAAAAGCCTTACTATACATGGTCGTTTTTTTGTCGAGAAAAAAAAGCCTTACTATACATGGTCGTTTTTTTGTCGGAAAAAAAAGCCTTACTATACATGGTCGTTTTTTTTGTCGGAAAAAAAAGCCTTACTATACATGGTCGTTTTTTTGTCGGAAAAAAAAGCCTTACTATACATGGTCGTTTTTTTTGTCGGAAAAAAAAGCCTTACTATACATGTCGTTTTTTGTCGGAAAAAAAAGCCTTACTATACATGGTCGTTTTTTTGTCGAAAAAAAGCCTTACTATACATGGTCGTTTTTTTTGTCGGAAAAAAAAGCCTTACTATACATGGTCGTTTTTTTTGTCGAAAAAAAAGCCGTACTATACATGGTCGTTTTTTTGTCGGAAAAAAAAGCCTTACTATACATGGTCGTTTTTTTGTCAGAAAAAAAGCCTTACTATACATGGTCGTTTTTTTGTCGAAAAAAAAAGCCTTACTATACATGGTCGTTTCTTTTGTCGGAAAAAAAAGCCTTACTATACATGGTCGTTTTTTGTCGGAAAAAAAAGCCGTACTATACATGGTCGTTTTTTTTGTCGGAAAAAAAAAGCCTTACTATACATGGTCGTTTTTTTTGTCGGAAAAAAAAGCCTTACTATACATGGTCGTTTTTTTGTCGTAAAAAAAAGCCTTACTATACATGGTCGTTTTTTTTGTCGGAAAAAAAAGCCTTACTATACATGGTCGTTTTTTTTGTCGAAAAAAAAGCCTTACTATACATGGTCGTTTTTTTGTCGGAAAAAAAAGCCTTACTATACATGGTCGTTTTTTTGTCGGAAAAAAAAGCCTTACTATACATGGTCGTTTTTTTGTCAGAAAAAAAGCCTTACTATACATGGTCGTTTTTTTGTCGAAAAAAAGCCTTACTATACATGGTCGTTTTTTTTGTCGAAAAAAAAGCCTTACTATACATGGTCGTTTTTTTTGTCGGAAAAAAAAGCCTTACTATACATGGTCGTTTTTTTGTCGAAAAAAAAAGCCGTACTATACATGGTCGTTTTTTTGTCTGAAAAAAAAGCCTTACTATACATGGTCGTTTTTTTGTCGGAAAAAAAGCCTTACTATACATGGTCGTTTTTTTGTCGGAAAAAAAAGCCTTACTATACATGGTCGTTTTTTGTCAGAAAAAAAGCCCTTACTATACATGTCGTTTTTTGTCGAAAAAAAGCCTTACTATACATGGTCGTTTTTTTTGTCGGAAAAAAAAGCCTTACTATACATGGTCGTTTTTTGTCGAAAAAAAAGCCGTACTATACATGGTCGTTTTTTGTCGAAAAAAAAGCCTTACTATACATGGTCGTTTTTTTTGTCGGAAAAAAAAGCCTTACTATACATGGTCGTTTTTTGTCGGAAAAAAAAGCCTTACTATACATGGTCGTTTTTTTTGTCGGAAAAAAAGCCTTACTATACATGGTCGTTTTTTTTGTCGGAAAAAAAAGCCTTACTATACATGGTCGTTTTTTTGTCGGAAAAAAAAGCCTTACTATACATGGTCGTTTTTTTGTCGGAAAAAAAAAGCCTTACTATACATGGTCGTTTTTTTTGTCGAAAAAAAAGCCTTACTATACATGGTCGTTTTTTTTTGTCGAAAAAAAAGCCTTACTATACATGGTCGTTTTTTTTGTCGAAAAAAAAAGCCGTACTATACATGGTCGTTTTTTTTGTCGGAAAAAAAAGCCTTACTATACATGGTCGTTTTTTTGTCAGAAAAAAAGCCTTACTATACATGGTCGTTTTTTTGTCGAAAAAAAAAGCCTTACTATACATGGTCGTTTCTTTTGTCGGAAAAAAAAGCCTTACTATACATGGTCGTTTTTTTGTCGGAAAAAAAGCCGTACTATACATGGTCGTTTTTTTTGTCGGAAAAAAAAGCCTTACTATACATGGTCGTTTTTTTGTCGGAAAAAAAAGCCTTACTATACATGGTCGTTTTTTTTGTCGGAAAAAAAAAGCTCTTAACTATACATGGTCGTTTTTTTTGTCGGAAAAAAAAGCCTTACTATACATGGTCGTTTTTTTGTCGAAAAAAAAAGCCTTACTATACATGGTCGTTTTTTTTGTCGGAAAAAAAAGCCTTACTATACATGGTCGTTTTTTTGTCGGAAAAAAAGCCTTACTATACATGGTCGTTTTTTTGTCGGAAAAAAAAGCCTTACTATACATGGTCGTTTTTTTGTCGGAAAAAAAAGCCTTACTATACATGGTCGTTTTTTTGTCGGAAAAAAAAGCCTTACTATACATGGTCGTTTTTTTGTCGGAAAAAAAGCCTTACTATACATGGTCGTTTTTTTTGTCGAAAAAAAAGCCTTACTATACATGGTCGTTTTTTTTGTCGGAAAAAAAAGCCTTACTATACATGGTCGTTTTTTTTTTGTCGAAAAAAAAAGCCGTACTATACATGGTCGTTTTTTTGTCGGAAAAAAAAGCCTTACTATACATGGTCGTTTTTTTGTCGGAAAAAAAAGCCTTACTATACATGGTCGTTTTTTTTGTCGGAAAAAAAAGCCTTACTATACATGGTCGTTTTTTCGGTCGGAAAAAAAAGCCTTACTATACATGGTCGTTTTTTTTGTCGGAAAAAAAGCCTTACTATACATGGTCGTTTTTTTGTCGGAAAAAAAAGCCTTACTATACATGGTCGTTTTTTTGTCGGAAAAAAAAGCCTTACTATACATGGTCGTTTTTTTGTCGAAAAAAAAGCCTTACTATACATGGTCGTTTTTTTTGTCGGAAAAAAAAGCCTTACTATACATGGTCGTTTTTTTGTCGGAAAAAAAAGCCTTACTATACATGGTCGTTTTTTTTGTCGGAAAAAAAGCCTTACTATACATGGTCGTTTTTTTGTCGGAAAAAAAAGCCTTACTATACATGGTCGTTTTTTTGTCGGAAAAAAAAGCCTTACTATACATGGTCGTTTTTTTGTCGGAAAAAAAAGCCTTACTATACATGGTCGTTTTTTTGTCAGAAAAAAAGCCTTACTATACATGGTCGTTTTTTTGTCGAAAAAAAAGCCTTATTATACATGGTTGTTTTTTTTGTCGGAAAAAAAAGCCTTACTATACATGGTCGTTTTTTGTCGGAAAAAAAAGCCTTACTATACATGGTCGTTTTTTTTGTCGAAAAAAAAAGCCTTACTATACATGGTCGTTTTTTTGTCGGAAAAAAAAGCCTTACTATACATGGTCGTTTTTTTGTCGGAAAAAAAGCCTTACTATACATGGTCGTTTTTTTGTCGGAAAAAAAAAGCCTTACTATACATGGTCGTTTTTTTGTCAGAAAAAAAGCCTTACTATACATGGTCGTTTTTTTGTCGAAAAAAAAGCCTTACTATACATGGTCGTTTTTTTGTCGGAAAAAAAAGCCTTACTATACATGGTCGTTTTTTGTCGAAAAAAAAGCCGTACTATACATTGTCGTTTTTTTTGTCGAAAAAAAAAGCCTTACTATACATGGTCGTTTTTTTTGTCGGAAAAAAAAGCCTTACTATACATGGTCGTTTTTTTGTCGGAAAAAAAAGCCTTACTATACATGGTCGTTTTTTTGTCGGAAAAAAAAGCCTTACTATACATGGTCGTTTTTTTGTCGGAAAAAAAAGCCTTACTATACATGGTCGTTTTTTTGTCGGAAAAAAAGCCTTACTATACATGGTCGTTTTTTTTGTCGGAAAAAAAAGCCTTACTATACATGGTCGTTTTTTTGTCGAAAAAAAAGCCTTACTATACATGGTCGTTTTTTTTGTCGGAAAAAAAAGCCTTACTATACATGGTCGTTTTTTTGTCGAAAAAAAAAGCCGTACTATACATGGGTCGTTTTTTTTGTCGGAAAAAAAGCCTTACTATACATGGTCGTTTTTTTGTCAGAAAAAAAGCCTTACTATACATGGTCGTTTTTTTTGTCGAAAAAAAAAAGCCTTACTATACATGGTCGTTTCTTTTGTCGGAAAAAAAAGCCTTACTATACATGGTCGTTTTTTTGTCGGAAAAAAAAGCCGTACTATACATGGTCGTTTTTTTTGTCGGAAAAAAAAGCCTTACTATACATGGTCGTTTTTTTGTCGGAAAAAAAAAGCCTTACTATACATGGTCGTTTTTTTGTCGGAAAAAAAAGCCTTACTATACATGGTCGTTTTTTTGTCGGAAAAAAAAGCCTTACTATACATGGTCGTTTTTTTTGTCGGAAAAAAAAAAGCCTTACTATACATGGTCGTTTTTTTTGTCGGAAAAAAAGCCTTACTATACATGGTCGTTTTTTTTGTCGGAAAAAAAAGCCTTACTATACATGGTCGTTTTTTTTGTCGGAAAAAAAAGCCTTACTATACATGGTCGTTTTTTTTGTCGGAAAAAAAGCCTTACTATACATGGTCGTTTTTTTGTCGGAAAAAAAAGCCTTACTATACATGGTCGTTTTTTTGTCGGAAAAAAAAGCCTTACTATACATGGTCGTTTTTTTGTCGGAAAAAAAAAGCCTTACTATACATGGTCGTTTTTTTGTCGGAAAAAAAGCCTTACTCTACATGGTCGTTTTTTTGTCGGAAAAAAAAGCCTTACTATACATGGTCGTTTTTTTGTCGGAAAAAAAAGCCTTACTATACATGGTCGTTTTTTTTGTCGGAAAAAAAGCCTTACTATACATGGTCGTTTTTTTGTCGGAAAAAAAAGCCTTACTATACATGGTCGTTTTTTTGTCGGAAAAAAAAAGCCTTACTATACATGGTCGTTTTTTGTCGGAAAAAAAGCCTTACTATACATGGTCGTTTTTTTTGTCGAAAAAAAAAGCCTTACTATACATGGTCGTTTTTTTGTCGGAAAAAAAAGCCTTACTATACATGGTCGTTTTTTTGTCGGAAAAAAAAGCCTTACTATACATGGTCGTTTTTTTGTCGGAAAAAAAGCCTTACTATACATGGTCGTTTTTTTGTCGGAAAAAAAAGCCTTACTATACATGGTCGTTTTTTTGTCGGAAAAAAAAGCCTTACTATACATGGTCCGTTTTTTTGTCGAAAAAAAAAGCCTTACTATACATGGTCGTTTTTTTGTCGGAAAAAAAAGCCTTACTATACATGGTCCGTTTTTTTGTCGGAAAAAAAAAGCCTTACTATACATGGTCGTTTTTTTGTCGGAAAAAAAAAGCCTTACTATACATGGTCGTTTTTTTGTCGGAAAAAAAGCCTTACTATACATGGTCGTTTTTTTGTCGGAAAAAAAAGCCTTACTATACATGGTCGTTTTTTTGTCGAAAAAAAAGCCTTACTATACATGGTCGTTTTTTTGTCGGAAAAAAAAGCCTTACTATACATGGTCGTTTTTTTGTCTGAAAAAAAAAGCCTTACTATACATGGTAGTTTTTTTTGTCGGAAAAAAAAGCCTTACTATACATGGTCGTTTTTTTGTCAGAAAAAAAGCCTTACTATACATGGTCGTTTTTTTGTCGGAAAAAAAAAGCCTTACTATACATGGTCGTTTTTTTGTCGAAAAAAAAGCCTTACTATACATGGTCGTTTTTTTTGTCGGAAAAAAAAGCCTTACTATACATGGTCGTTTTTTTGTCGAAAAAAAGCCTTACTATACATGGTCGTTTTTTTTGTCGGAAAAAAAAGCCTTACTATACATGGTCGTTTTTTTGTCGAAAAAAAAGCCGTACTATACATGGTCGTTTTTTTTGTCGGAAAAAAAAAGCCTTACTATACATGGTCGTTTTTTTTGTCGGAAAAAAAAGCCTTACTATACATGGTCGTTTTTTGTCGGAAAAAAAAGCCTTACTATACATGGTCGTTTTTTTGTCGGAAAAAAAAGCCTTACTATACATGGTCGTTTTTTTGTCGGAAAAAAAAGCCTTACTATACATGGTCGTTTTTTTGTCGGAAAAAAAAGCCTTACTATACATGGTCGTTTTTTTGTCGGAAAAAAAAGCCTTACTATACATGGTCGTTTTTTTGTCGAAAAAAAAAGCCTTACTATACATGGTCGTTTTTTTGTCGGAAAAAAAAGCCTTACTATACATGGTCGTTTTTTTGTCGAAAAAAAAGCCTTACTATACATGGTCGTTTTTTGTCGGAAAAAAAAGCCTTACTATACATGGTCGTTTTTTTGTCGGAAAAAAGCCTTACTATACATGGTCGTTTTTTGTCGGAAAAAAAAGCCTTACTATACATGGTCGTAATTTTCGGTCGGAAAAAAAAGCCTTACTATACATGGTCGGTTTTTTGTCGGAAAAAAAAGCCTTACTATACATGGTCGTTTTTTTGTCGGAAAAAAAGCCTTACTATACATGGTCGTTTTTTGTCGGAAAAAAAGCCTTACTATTACATGGTCGTTTTTGTCGAAAAAAAAAGCCTTACTATACATGGTCGTTTTTTTTGTCGGAAAAAAAAGCCTTACTATACATGGTCGTTTTTTTGTCGAAAAAAAAAAGCCTTACTATACATGGTCGTTTTTTTGTCGGAAAAAAAAAGCCTTACTATACATGGTCGTTTTTTTGTCGGAAAAAAAAGCCTTACTATACATGGTCGTTTTTTGTCGGAAAAAAAAGCCTTACTATACATGGTCGTTTTTTTGTCGGAAAAAAAAGCCTTACTATACATGGTCGTTTTTTTGTCGGAAAAAAAAGCCTTACTATACATGGTCGTTTTTTTGTCGGAAAAAAAAGCTTAACTATACATGGTCTGTTTTTTGTCGGAAAAAAAAGCCTTACTATACATGGTCCTTTTTTTGGCGGAAAAAAAAAAGCCTTACTATACATGGTCGTTTTTTTGTCGGAAAAAAAAGCCTTACTATACATGGTCGTTTTTTTGTCGGAAAAAAAGCCTTACTATACATGGTCGTTTTTTTGTCGGAAAAAAAGCCTTACTATACATGGTCGTTTTTTTGTCGGAAAAAAAGCCTTACTATACATGGTCGTTTTTTTGTCGGAAAAAAAAGCCTTACTATACATGGTCGTTTTTTTGTTGGAAAAAAAAAGCCTTACTATACATGGTAGTTTTTTTGTCGGGAAAAAAAAGCCTTACTATACATGGTCGTTTTTTTGTCAGAAAAAAAGCCTTACTATACATGGTCGTGTTTTTGTCGAAAAAAAAGCCTTACTATACATGGTCGTTTTTTTGTCGAAAAAAAAAGCCTTACTATACATGGTCGTTTTTTTTGTCGGAAAAAAAAGCCTTACTATACATGGTCGTTTTTTTGTCGAAAAAAAAGCCTTACTATACATGGTCGTTTTTTTTGTCGGAAAAAAAAGCCTTACTATACATGGTCGTTTTTTTGTCGAAAAAAAAAGCCGTACTATACATGGTCGTTTTTTTTGTCGGAAAAAAAAGCCTTACTATACATGGTCGTTTTTTTGTCGGAAAAAAAAGCCTTACTATACATGGTCGTTTTTTTGTCGGAAAAAAAAGCCTTACTATACATGGTCGTTTTTTTGTCGGAAAAAAAAGCCTTACTATACATGGTCGTTTTTTTGTCGGAAAAAAAAGCCTTACTATACATGGTCGTTTTTTTGTCGGAAAAAAAAGCCTTACTATACATGGTCGTTTTTTTGTCGGAAAAAAAAGCCTTACTATACATGGTCGTTTTTTTGTCGAAAAAAAAGCCTTACTATGCATGGTCGTTTTTTTTGTCGGAAAAAAAAGCCTTACTATACATGGTCGTTTTTTTGTCGAAAAAAAAAGCCGTACTATACATGGTCGTTTTTTTGTCGGAAAAAAAAGCCTTACTATACATGGTCGTTTTTTTGTCGGAAAAAAAAGCCTTACTATACATGGTCGTTTTTTTGTCGGAAAAAAAAGCCTTACTATACATGGTCGTTTTTCGGTCGGAAAAAAAAGCCTTACTATACATGGTCGTTTTTTTGTCGGAAAAAAAAGCCTTACTATACATGGTCGTTTTTTTGTCGGAAAAAAAAGCCTTACTATACATGGTCGTTTTTTTGTCGGAAAAAAAAGCCTTACTATACATGGTCGTTTTTTTGTCGAAAAAAAAAGCCTTACTATACATGGTCGTTTTTTTTGTCGGAAAAAAAAGCCTTACTATACATGGTCGTTTTTTTGTCGGAAAAAAAAAGCCTTACTATATACATGGTCGTTTTTTTGTCGGAAAAAAAAAGCCTTACTATACATGGTCGTTTTTTTGTCGGAAAAAAAAGCCTTACTATACATGGTCGTTTTTTTGTCGGAAAAAAAAGCCTTACTATACATGGTCGTTTTTTTGTCGGAAAAAAAAGCCTTACTATACATGGTCGTTTTTTTGTCGGAAAAAAAAGCCTTACTATACATGGTCGTTTTTTTGTCGGAAAAAAAAGCCTTACTATACATGGTCCTTTTTTTGTCGGAAAAAAAAAGCCTTACTATACATGGTCGTTTTTTTGTCGGAAAAAAAAGCCTTACTATACATGGTCGTTTTTTTGTCGGAAAAAAAGCCTTACTATACATGGTCGTTTTTTGGTCGGAAAAAAAAGCCTTACTATACATGGTCGTTTTTTTGTCGGAAAAAAAAGCCTTACTATACATGGTCATTTTTTTGTCAGAAAAAAAGCCTTACTATACATGGTCGTTTTTTTGTCGAAAAAAAAAGCCTTACTATACATGGTCATTTTTTTGTCGGAAAAAAAAGCCTTACTATACATGGTCGTTTTTTTGTCGGAAAAAAAGCCTTACTCTAAATGGTCGTTTTTTTGTCGGAAAAAAAAGCCTTACTATACATGGTCGTTTTTTTGTCGGAAAAAAAAGCCTTACTATACATGGTCGTTTTTTTGTCGGAAAAAAAAGCCTTACTATACATGGTCGTTTTTTTGTCGGAAAAAAAAGCCTTACTATACATGGTCGTTTTTTTGTCGGAAAAAAAAGCCTTACTATACATGGTCGTTTTTTTGTCGGAAAAAAAAGCCTTACTATACATGGTCGTTTTTTTGTCGGAAAAAAAAGCCTTACTATACATGGTCGTTTTTTTGTCGGAAAAAAAAGCCTTACTATACATGGTCGTTTTTTTGTCGGAAAAAAAAGCCTTACTATACATGGTCGTTTTTTTGTCGGAAAAAAAAGCCTTACTATACATGGTCGTTTTTTTGTCGAAAAAAAAAGCCGTACTATACATGGTCGTTTTTTTTGTCGGAAAAAAAAGCCTTACTATACATGGTCGTTTTTTTGTCGGAAAAAAAAGCCTTACTATACATGGTCGTTTTTTTGTCGGAAAAAAAAGGCTTACTATACATGGTCGTTTTTTTGTCGGAAAAAAAAGCCTTACTATACATGGTCGTTTTTTTGTCGGAAAAAAAAGCCTTACTATACATGGTCGTTTTTTTGTCGGAAAAAAAAGCCTTACTATACATGGTCGTTTTTTTGTCGGAAAAAAAAGCCTTACTATACATGGTCGTTTTTTTGTCGGAAAAAAAAGCCTTACTATACATGGCCGTTTTTTTGTCATAAAAAAAGCCTTACTATACATGGTCGTTTTTTTGTCGAAAAAAAAGCCTTACTATACATGGTCGTTTTTTTTGTCGGAAAAAAAAGCCTTACTATACATGGTCGTTTTTTTGTCGAAAAAAAAAGCCTTACTATACATGGTCGTTTTTTTGTCGGAAAAAAAAGCCTTACTATACATGGTCGTTTTTTTGTCGGAAAAAAAAGCCTTACTATACATGGTCGTTTTTTTGTCGGAAAAAAAAGCCTTACTATACATGGTCGTTTTTTTGGCGGAAAAAAAAGCCTTACTATACATGGTCGTTTTTTTGTCGGAAAAAAAAGCCTTACTATACATGGTCGTTTTTTTGGCGGAAAAAAAAGCCTTACTATACTTGGTCGTTTTTTTGTCGGAAAAAAAAGCCTTACTATACATGGTCGTTTTTTTGTCGGAAAAAAAAGCCTTACTATACATGGTCGTTTTTTTGTCGGAAAAAAAAGCCTTACTATACATGGTCGGTTTTTTGTCAGAAAAAAAGCCTTACTATACATGGTCGTTTTTTTGTCGAAAAAAAAAGCCTTACTATACATGGTCGTTTTTTTGTCGGAAAAAAAAGCCTTACTATACATGGTCGTTTTTTTGTCAGAAAAAAAGCCTTACTATACATGGTCGTTTTTTTGTCGGAAAAAAAAGCCTTACTGTACATGGTCGTTTTTATGTCGGAAAAAAAAGCCTTACTATACATGGTCGTTTTTTTGTCGGAAAAAAAAGCCTTACTATACATGGTCGTTTTTATGTCGGAAAAAAAAGCCTTACGATACATGGTCGTTTTTTTGTCGCAAAAAAAAGCCTTACTATACATGGTCGTTTTTTTGTCGGAAAAAAAAGCTTTACTATACATGGTCGTTTTTTTTGTCGGAAAAAAAAGCCTTACTATACATGGTCGTTTTTTTGTCAGAAAAAAAGCCTTACTATACATGGTCGTTTTTTTGTCGAAAAAAAAAGCCTTACTATACATGGTCGTTTTTTTTGTCGGAAAAAAAAGCCTTACTATACATGGTCGTTTTTTTGTCGGAAAAAAAAGCCTTACTATACATGGTCGTTTTTTTGGCGGAAAAAAAAGCCTTACTATACATGGTCGTTTTTTTGTCGGAAAAAAAAGCCTTACTATACATGGTCGTTTTTTTGGCGGAAAAAAAAGCCTTACTATACTTGGTCGTTTTTTTGTCGGAAAAAAAAAGCCTTACTATACATGGTCGTTTTTTTGTCGGAAAAAAAAGCCTTACTATACATGGTCGTTTTTTTGTCGGAAAAAAAAGCCTTACTATACATGGTCGGTTTTTTGTCAGAAAAAAAGCCTTACTATACATGGTCGTTTTCTTGTCAAAAAAAAAAAGCCTTACTATACATGGTCGTTTTTTTTGTCGGAAAAAAAAGCCTTACTATACATGGTCGTTTTTTTTTGTCGAAAAAAAAAAGCCTTACTATACATGGCCGTTTGGTTTGACTCAGCCTGGAATCGAACCCACAACCTCAGTGTCAGAGTGTAGACACTCTACCACTAGACCACGGGGCTGTTAGTTTGCTTACTGGAAAGAGGAGCAATGAGTTTGTAAGTATGACTAGGAATTTTTAAAAAAAAATAAATAAATAAATAAAAATAAAAAAAAAATTAAAAAAAAGCCCTACTTTACATGGTCGTTTTTTTGTCGGAAAAAAAAAAGCCTTACTATACATGGTGGTTTTTTTGTCGGAAAAAAAAGCCTTACTGTACATGGTCGTTTGTCGGGAAAAAAAAGCCTTACTATACATGGTCGTTTTTTTGTCGGAAAAAAAAGCCTTACTATACATGGTCGTTTTTATGTCGGAAAAAAAAGCCTTACGATACATGGTCGTTTTTTTGTCGCAAAAAAAAGCCTTACTATACATGGTCGTTTTTTTGTCGGAAAAAAAAGCTTTACTATACATGGTCGTTTTTTTTGTCGGAAAAAAAAGCCTTACTATACATGGTCGTTTTTTTGTCAGAAAAAAAGCCTTACTATACATGGTCGTTTTTTTGTCGAAAAAAAAAGCCTTACTATACATGGTCGTTTTTTTTGTCGGAAAAAAAAGCCTTACTATACATGGTCGTTTTTTTGTCGGAAAAAAAAGCCTTACTATACATGGTCGTTTTTTTGTCGGAAAAAAAAGCCTTACTATACATGGTCGTTTTTATGTCGGAAAAAAAAGCCTTACGATACATGGTCGTTTTTTTGTCGCAAAAAAAAGCCTTACTATACATGGTCGTTTTTTTGTCGGAAAAAAAAGCTTTACTATACATGGTCGTTTTTTTGTCAGAAAAAAAGCCTTACTATACATGGTCGTTTTTTTGTCGAAAAAAAAAGCCTTACTATACATGGTCGTTTTTTTTGTCGGAAAAAAAAGCCTTACTATACATGGTCGTTTTTTTGGCGGAAAAAAAAGCCTTACTATACATGGTCGTTTTTTTGGCGGAAAAAAAAGCCTTACTATACATGGTCGTTTTTTTGGCGGAAAAAAAAGCCTTACTATACTTGGTCGTTTTTTTGTCGGAAAAAAAAGCCTTACTATACATGGTCGTTTTTTTGTCGGAAAAAAAAGCCTTACTATACATGGTCGTTTTTTTGTCGGAAAAAAAAGCCTTACTATACATGGTCGTTTTTTTGTCAGAAAAAAAGCCTTACTATACATGGTCGTTTTTTTGTCGAAAAAAAAAAGCCTTACTATACATGGTCGTTTTTTTTGTCGGAAAAAAAAGCCTTACTATACATGGTCGTTTTTTTTTGTCGAAAAAAAAAACGCCTTACTATACATGGCCGTTTGGTTTGACTCAGCCTGGAATCGAACCCACAACCTCAGTGTCAGAGTGTAGACACTCTACCACTAGACCACGGGACTGTTAGTTTGCTTACTGGAAAGAGGAGCAATGAGTTTGTAAGTATGACTAGGAATTTAAAAAAAAATAAATAAATAAATAAAAATTAAAAAAAAATTAAAAAAAAGCCCTACTTTACATGGTCGTTTTTTTGTCGGAAAAAAAAAAGCCTTACTATACATGGTGGTTTTTTTGTCGGAAAAAAAAGCCTTACTATACATAGTCGTTTTTTTGTCGGAAAAAAAAAGCCTTACTGTACATGGTCGTTTGTCGGAAAAAAAAAGCCTTACTATACATGGTCGTTTTTTTGTCGGAAAAAAAAGCCTTACTATACATGGTCGTTTTTATGTCGGAAAAAAAAGCCTTACGATACATGGTCGTTTTTTTGTCGCAAAAAAAAGCCTTACTATACATGGTCGTTTTTTTGTCGGAAAAAAAAGCTTTACTATACATGGTCGTTTTTTTTGTCGGAAAAAAAAGCCTTACTATACATGGTCGTTTTTTTGTCAGAAAAAAAGCCTTACTATACATGGTCGTTTTTTTGTCGAAAAAAAAAGCCTTACTATACATGGTCGTTTTTTTTGTCGGAAAAAAAAGCCTTACTATACATGGTCGTTTTTTTGTCGGAAAAAAAAGCCTTACTATACATGGTCGTTTTTTTGTCGGAAAAAAAAGCCTTACTATACATGGTCGTTTTTTTGGCGGAAAAAAAAGCCTTACTATACATGGTCGTTTTTTTGGCGGAAAAAAAAGCCTTACTATACTTGGTCGTTTTTTTGGCGGAAAAAAAAGCCTTACTATACATGGTCGTTTTTTTGTCGGAAAAAAAAGCCTTACTATACATGGTCGTTTTTTTGTCGGAAAAAAAAGCCTTACTATACATGGTCGGTTTTTTGTCAGAAAAAAAGCCTTACTATACATGGTCGTTTTTTTGTCGAAAAAAAAAAGCCTTACTATATATGGTCGTTTTTTTTGTCGGAAAAAAAAGCCTTACTATACATGGTCGTTTTTTTTTGTCGAAAAAAAAAAGCCTTACTATACATGGTCGGTTTTTTGTCAGAAAAAAAGCCTTACTATACATGGTCGTTTTTTTGTCGAAAAAAAAAAGCCTTACTATACATGGTCGGTTTTTTGTCAGAAAAAAAGCCTTACTATACATGGTCGGTTTTTTGTCAGAAAAAAAGCCTTACTATACATGGTCGTTTTTTTGTCGAAAAAAAAAAGCCTTACTATACATGGTCGTTTTTTTTTGTCGAAAAAAAAAAGCCTTACTATACATGGCCGTTTGGTTTGACTCAGCCTGGAATCGAACCCACAACCTCAGTGTCAGAGTGTAGACACTCTACCACTAGACCACGGGGCTGTTAGTTTGTTTACTGGAAAGAGGAGCAATGAGTTTGTAAGTATGACTAGGAATTTTAAAAAAATAAAAAATAAAAAAAAATAATAATTTTTTTTTAAAAAAAAAGCCCTACTTTACATGGTCGTTTTTTTGTCGGAAAAAAAAAAGTCTTACTATACATGGTGGTTTTTTTGTCGCAAAAAAAAGCCTTACTATACATAGTCGTTTTTTTGTCGGAAAAAAAAAGCCTTACTGTACATGGTCGTTTGTCGGAAAAAAAAAGCCTTACTATACATGGTCGTTTTTTTGTCGGAAAAAAAAGCCTTACTATACATGGTCGTTTTTTTGTCGGAAAAAAAAGCCTTACTATACATGGTCGTTTTTTTGTCGGAAAAAAAAGCCTTACTATACATGGTCGTTTTTTTGTCAGAAAAAAAGCCTTACTATACATGGTCGTTTTTTTGTCGAAAAAAAAAGCCTTACTATACATGGTCGTTTTTTTTGTCGGAAAAAAAAGCCTTACTATACATGGTCGTTTTTTTGTCGAAAAAAAAAGCCTTACTATACATGGTCGTTTTTTTTGTCGGAAAAAAAAGCCTTACTATACATGGTCGTTTTTTTGTCGGAAAAAAAAGCCTTACTATACATGGTCGTTTTTTTGTCGGAAAAAAAAGCCTTACTATACATGGCAGTTTTTTTGTCGCAAAAAAAAAGCCTTACTATACATGGTCGTTTTTATGTCGGAAAAAAAAGCTTTACTATACATGGTCGTTTTTTTTGTCGGAAAAAAAAGCCTTACTATACATGGTCGTTTTTTTGTCAGAAAAAAAGCCTTACTATACATGGTCGTTTTTTTGTCGAAAAAAAAAGCCTTACTATACATGGTCGTTTTTTTTGTCGGAAAAAAAAGCCTTACTATACATGGTCGTTTTTTTGTCGGAAAAAAAAGCCTTACTATACATGGTCGTTTTTTTGTCGGAAAAAAAAGCTTTACTATACATGGTCGTTTTTTTTGTCGGAAAAAAAAGCCTTACTATACATGGTCGTTTTTTTGTCAGAAAAAAAGCCTTACTATACATGGTCGTTTTTTTGTCGAAAAAAAAAGCCTTACTATACATGGTCGTTTTTTTTGTCGGAAAAAAAAGCCTTACTATACATGGTCGTTTTTTTTGTCGGAAAAAAAAGCCTTACTATACATGGTCGTTTTTTTGTCAGAAAAAAAGCCTTACTATACATGGTCGTTTTTTTGTCGAAAAAAAAAGCCTTACTATACATGGTCGTTTTTTTTGTCGGAAAAAAAAGCCTTACTATACTTGGTCGTTTTTTTGTCGGAAAAAAAAGCCTTACTATACATGGTCGTTTTTTTGTCGGAAAAAAAAGCCTTACTATACATGGTCGTTTTTTTGTCGGAAAAAAAAGCCTTACTATACATGGTCGTTTTTTTGTCAGAAAAAAAGCCTTACTATACATGGTCGTTTTTTTGTCGAAAAAAAAAGCCTTACTATACATGGTCGTTTTTTTTGTCGGAAAAAAAAGCCTTACTATACATGGTCGTTTTTTTGTCGAAAAAAAAAGCCTTACTATACATGGTCGTTTTTTTTGTCGGAAAAAAAAGCCTTACTATACATGGTCGTTTTTTTGTCGGAAAAAAAAGCCTTACTATACATGGTCGTTTTTTTGGCGGAAAAAAAAGCCTTACTATACATGGTCGTTTTTTTGTCGGAAAAAAAAGCCTTACTATACATGGTCGTTTTTTTGGCGGAAAAAAAAGCCTTACTATACTTGGTCGTTTTTTTGTCGAAAAAAAAAGCCTTACTATACATGGTCGTTTTTTTGTCGGAAAAAAAAGCCTTACTATACATGGTCGTTTTTTTGTCGGAAAAAAAAGCCTTACTATACATGGTCGTTTTTTTTGTTGGAAAAAAAAGCCTTACTATACATGGTCGTTTTTTTGTCGGAAAAAAAAAGCCTTACTATACATGGTCGTTTTTTTGTCGGAAAAAAAAGCCTTACTATACATGGTCGTTTTTTTGTCGGAAAAAAAAGCCTTACTATACATGGTCGTTTTTTTGTCGGAAAAAAAAGCCTTACTATACTTGGTCGTTTTTTTGTCGGAAAAAAAAGCCTTACTATACATGGTCGTTTTTTTGTCGAAAAAAAAAGCCTTACTATACATGGTCGTTTTTTTTGTCGGAAAAAAAAGCCTTACTATACATGGTCGTTTTTTTGTCGAAAAAAAAAGCCTTACTATACATGGTCGTTTTTTTTGTCGGAAAAAAAAGCCTTACTATACATGGTCGTTTTTTTGTCGGAAAAAAAAGCCTTACTATACATGGTCGTTTTTTTGTCGGAAAAAAAAGCCTTACTATACATGGCAGTTTTTTTGTCGCAAAAAAAAAGCCTTACTATACATGGTCGTTTTTTTGTCGGAAAAAAAAGCTTTACTATACATGGTCGTTTTTTTTGTCGGAAAAAAAAGCCTTACTATACATGGTCGTTTTTTTGTCAGAAAAAAAGCCTTACTATACATGGTCGTTTTTTTGTCGAAAAAAAAAGCCTTACTATACATGGTCGTTTTTTTTGTCGGAAAAAAAAGCCTTACTATACATGGTCGTTTTTTTGTCGGAAAAAAAAGCCTTACTATACATGGTCGTTTTTTTGTCGGAAAAAAAAGCTTTACTATACATGGTCGTTTTTTTTGTCGGAAAAAAAAGCCTTACTATACATGGTCGTTTTTTTGTCAGAAAAAAAGCCTTACTATACATGGTCGTTTTTTTGTCGAAAAAAAAAGCCTTACTATACATGGTCGTTTTTTTTGTCGGAAAAAAAAGCCTTACTATACATGGTCGTTTTTTTGTCGGAAAAAAAAGCCTTACTATACATGGTCGTTTTTTTGGCGGAAAAAAAAGCCTTACTATACATGGTCGTTTTTTTGTCGGAAAAAAAAGCCTTACTATACATGGTCGTTTTTTTGGCGGAAAAAAAAGCCTTACTATACTTGGTCGTTTTTTTGTCGAAAAAAAAAGCCTTACTATACATGGTCGTTTTTTTGTTGGAAAAAAAAGCCTTACTATACATGGTCGTTTTTTTGTCAGAAAAAAAGCCTTACTATACATGGTCGGTTTTTTGTCAGAAAAAAAGCCTTACTATACATGGTCGTTTTTTTGTCGAAAAAAAAAAGCCTTACTATACATGGTCGTTTTTTTTGTCGGAAAAAAAAGCCTTACTATACATGGTCGTTTTTTTGTCGGAAAAAAAAGCCTTACTATACATGGTCGTTTTTTTGTCGGAAAAAAAAGCCTTACTATACATGGCAGTTTTTTTGTCGCAAAAAAAAAGCCTTACTATACATGGTCGTTTTTTTGTCGGAAAAAAAAGCTTTACTATACATGGTCGTTTTTTTTGTCGGAAAAAAAAGCCTTACTATACATGGTCGTTTTTTTGTCAGAAAAAAAGCCTTACTATACATGGTCGTTTTTTTGTCGAAAAAAAAAGCCTTACTATACATGGTCGTTTTTTTTGTCGGAAAAAAAAGCCTTACTATACATGGTCGTTTTTTTGTCGGAAAAAAAAGCCTTACTATACATGGTCGTTTTTTTGTCGGAAAAAAAAGCTTTACTATACATGGTCGTTTTTTTTGTCGGAAAAAAAAGCCTTACTATACATGGTCGTTTTTTTGTCAGAAAAAAAGCCTTACTATACATGGTCGTTTTTTTGTCGAAAAAAAAAGCCTTACTATACATGGTCGTTTTTTTTGTCGGAAAAAAAAGCCTTACTATACATGGTCGTTTTTTTGTCGGAAAAAAAAGCCTTACTATACATGGTCGTTTTTTTGGCGGAAAAAAAAGCCTTACTATACATGGTCGTTTTTTTGTCGGAAAAAAAAGCCTTACTATACATGGTCGTTTTTTTGTCGGAAAAAAAAGCCTTACTATACTTGGTCGTTTTTTTGTCGAAAAAAAAAGCCTTACTATACATGGTCGTTTTTTTGTCGGAAAAAAAAGCCTTACTATACATGGTCGTTTTTTTGTCGGAAAAAAAAGCCTTACTATACATGGTCGTTTTTTTTGTCGGAAAAAAAAGCCTTACTATACATGGTCGTTTTTTTGTCGGAAAAAAAAGCCTTACTATACATGGTCGTTTTTTTGTCGGAAAAAAAAGCCTTACTATACATGGTCGTTTTTTTGTCGGAAAAAAAAGCCTTACTATACATGGTCGTTTTTTTGTCAGAAAAAAAGCCTTACTATACATGGTCGGTTTTTTGTCAGAAAAAAAGCCTTACTATACATGGTCGTTTTTTTGTCGAAAAAAAAAAGCCTTACTATACATGGTCGTTTTTTTTTGTCGAAAAAAAAAAGGCTTACTATACATGGCCGTTTGGTTTGACTCAGCCTGGAATCGAACCCACAACCTCAGTGTCAGAGTGTAGACACTCTACCACTAGACCACGGGGCTGTTAGTTTGTTTACTGGAAAGAGGAGCAATGAGTTTGTAAGTATGACTAGGAATTTAAAAAAATAAAAATAAAAAATAAAAATAATTTTTTTTTTTTTAAAAAGCCCTACTTTACATGGTCGTTTTTTTGTCGGAAAAAAAAGCCTTACTATACATGGTCGTTTTTTTTGTCGAAAAAAAAAGCCTTACTATACATGGTCGTTTTTTTTTGTCGAAAAAAAAATGCCTTACTATACATGGCCGTTTGGTTTGACTCAGCCTGGAATCGAACCCACAACCTCAGTGTCAGAGTGTAGACACTCTACCACTAGACCACGGGGCTGTTAGTTTGTTTACTGGAAAGAGGAGCAATGAGTTTGTAAGTATGACTAGGAATTTAAAAAAAATATATTTTTTTAAAAAAAAAAAAGCCCTACTTTACATGGTCGTTTTTTTGTCGGAAAAAAAAAAGCCTTACTATACATGGTGGTTTTTTTGTCGCAAAAAAAAGCCTTACTATACATAGTCGTTTTTTTGTCGGAAAAAAAAAGCCTTACTGTACATGGTCGTTTGTCGGAAAAAAAAAGCCTTACTATACATGGTCGTTTTTTTGTCGGAAAAAAAAGCCTTACTATACATGGTCGTTTTTTTGTCGGAAAAAAAAGCCTTACTATACATGGTCGTTTTTTTGTCAGAAAAAAAGCCTTACTATACATGGTCGTTTTTTTGTCGGAAAAAAAAGCCTTACTATACATGGTCGTTTTTTTGTCGGAAAAAAAAGCCTTACTATACTTGGTCGTTTTTTTGTCGGAAAAAAAAGCCTTACTATACATGGTCGTTTTTTTGTCGGAAAAAAAAGCCTTACTATACATGGTCGTTTTTTTGTCGGAAAAAAAAGCCTTACTATACATGGTCGTTTTTTTGTCAGAAAAAAAGCCTTACTATACATGGTCGTTTTTTTGTCG
>NW_027520588.1:25000-26433 GCF_051991245.1 Festucalex cinctus
AAAAAAAGCCTTACTATACATGATCGTTTTTTTGTCGAAAAAAAAAGCCTTACTATACATGGTCGGTTTTTTGTCAGAAAAAAAGCCTTACTATACATGGTGGTTTTTTTGTCGAAAAAAAAAAGCCTTACTATACATGGTGGTTTTTTTGTCGGAAAAAAAAGCCTTACTATACATGGTCGTTTTTTTGTCGGAAAAAAAAGCCTTACTATACATGGTCGTTTTTTTGTCGGAAAAAAAAGCCTTACTATACATGGTCGGTTTTTTGTCAGAAAAAAAGCCTTACTATACATGGTCGTTTTTTTGTCGAAAAAAAAAAGCCTTACTATACATGGTGGTTTTTTTGTCGGAAAAAAAAGCCTTACTATACATAGTCGTTTTTTTGTCGGAAAAAAAAAAGCCTTACTGTACATGGTCGTTTGTCGGAAAAAAAAAGCCTTACTATACATGGTCGTTTTTTTGTCGGAAAAAAAAGCCTTACTATACATGGTCGTTTTTTTGTCGGAAAAAAAAGCCTTACTATACATGGTCGGTTTTTTGTCAGAAAAAAAGCCTTACTATACATGGTCGTTTTTTTGTCGGAAAAAAAAGCCTTACTATACATGGTCGTTTTTTTGTCGGAAAAAAAAGCCTTACTATACATGGCCGTTTTTTTGTCGCAAAAAAAAAGCCTTACTATACATGGTCGTTTTTTTGTCGGAAAAAAAAGCTTTACTATACATGGTCGTTTTTTTTGTCGGAAAAAAAAGCCTTACTATACATGGTCGTTTTTTTGTCAGAAAAAAAGCCTTACTATACATGGTCGTTTTTTTGTCGAAAAAAAAAGCCTTACTATACATGGTCGTTTTTTTTGTCGGAAAAAAAAGCCTTACTATACATGGTCGTTTTTTTGTCGAAAAAAAAAGCCTTACTATACATGGTCGTTTTTTTGTCGAAAAAAAAAGCTTACTATACATGGTCGTTTTTTTTGTCGGAAAAAAAAGCCTTACTATACATGGTCGTTTTTTTGTCAGAAAAAAAGCCTTACTATACATGGTCGTTTTTTTGTCAGAAAAAAAGCCTTACTATACATGGTCGTTTTTTTGTCGAAAAAAAAAGCCTTAACTATACATGGTCGTTTTTTTTTTCAGAAAAAAAGCCTTACTATACATGGTCGTTTTTTTGTCGAAAAAAAAAAGCCTTACTATACATGGTCGTTTTTTTTTGTCGAAAAAAAAAGCCTTACTATACATGGCCGTTTGGTTTGACTCAGCCTGGAATCGAACCCACAACCTCAGTGTCAGAGTGTAGACACTCTACCACTAGACCACGGGGCTGTTAGTTTGTTTACTGGAAAGAGGAGCAATGAGTTTGTAAGTATGACTATGAATTTTAAAAAAATAAAAATAAAAATAAAAAATAATTTTTTTTTTTAAAAAAGCCCTACTTTACAT
>NW_027520589.1:0-26414 GCF_051991245.1 Festucalex cinctus
TGAGTGCACAACGTTTTGGTTTAGGTTTTGACAGCCATAATCACCTTTTTATTGCTTTAAATGCGTTTTTAGCGCATGATTGTACATTTGAGCTGAATGTGTCAAAATCTTAAAAAATTAACCAGGTGCCCAAGCAAATTTCATGCTAGAATCATCATCCGGATGCCAAAATAAAACTAAATACAGCAAAAGATTTGAGTGCATCAACGTTTGGTTTAGATTGTCAGCCATAATCAGCAATTGTGTACAGTTTGAGCTGAATGTGTCAAAATCTTAAAAATTAACAGGTGCCCAAGCAATTTCATGCTAGAATCATCATCCGGATGCCAAAATAAACTAAATACAGCAAAAGATTTGAGTGCACAACGTTTGGTTTAGGTTTGACAGCCATAATCACCTTTTTATTGCTTTAAATGCGTGTTTATAGCGCATGATTGTACATTTAGAGCTGATGTGTCAAATCTTAAAAATTAACATGTGCCCCAAGCAATTTCATGCTAGAATCATCATCCGGGATGCCAAAAATAAACTAAATACAGCAAAAGATTTGAGTGCACAACGTTTGGTTTAGATTTGACAGCCATAATCAGCAATTGTGTAACATTTGAGCTGAATGTGTCAAAATCTTAAAAATTAACAGGTGCCCAAGCAATTTCATGCTAGAATCATCATCCGGATGCCAAATAAACTAAATACAGCAAAAGATTTGAGTGCACAACGTTTGGTTTAGGTTTGACAGCCATAATCAGCAATTGTGTACATTTGAGCTGAATGTGTCAAAATCTTAAAAATTAACAGGTGCCCAAGCAATTTCATGCTAGAATCATCATCCGGATGCCCCAAAATAAAACTAATACAGCAAAAGATTTGAGTGCACAACGTTTGGTTTAGGTTTGACAGCCATAAATCACCTTTTTATTGCTTTAAATGCGTTTTTAGCGCATGATTGTACATTTGAGCTGAATGTGTCAAAATCTTAAAAATTACAGGTGCCCAAGCCAATTTCATGCTAGAATCATCATCCGGATGCCAAAATAAACTAAATACAGCAAAAGATTTGAGTGCACAAACGTTTGGTTTAGATTTGACAGCCATTAGATCAGCAATTGTGTACATTTGAGCTGAATGTGTCAAAATCTTAAAAATTAACAGGGTGCCCAAGCAATTTCATGCTAGAATCATCATCCGGATGCCAAAATAAACTAAATACAGCAAAAGATTTTGAGTGCACAACGTTTGGTTTAGGTTTTGACAGCCATAATCACCTTTTTATTGCTTTAAATGCGTTTTTTAGCGCATGATTGTACATTTGAGCTGAATGTGTCAAAAATCTTAAAAATTAACAGGTGCCCAAGCAATTTCATGCTAGAATCATCATCCGGATGCCAAAATAAACTAAATACAGCAAAAGATTTGAGTGCACAACGTTTGGTTTAGATTTGACAGCCATAATCAGCAATTGTGTACATTTGAGCTGAATGTGTCAAAATCTTAAAAATTAACAGGTGCCCAAGCAATTTCATGCTAGAATCATCATCCGGATGCCAAAATAAACTAAATACAGCAAAAGATTTGAGTGCACAACGTTTGGTTTAGGTTTGACAGCCATAATCACCTTTTTATTGCTTTAAATGCGTTTTTAGCGCATGATTGTACATTTGAGCTGAATGTGTCAAAATCTTAAAAATTAACAGGTGCCCAAGCAATTTCATGCTAGAATCATCATCCGGATGCCAAAATAAACTAAATACAGCAAATGATTTGAGTGCACAACGTTTGGTTTAGATTTGACAGCCATAATCAGCAATTGTGTACATTTGAGCTGAATGTGTCAAAATCTTAAAAATTAACAGGTGCCCAAGCAATTTCATGCTAGAATCATCATCCGGATGCCAAAATAAACTAAATACAGCAAAAGATTTGAGTGCACAACGTTTGGTTTAGGTTGACAGCCATAATCACCTTTTTATTGCTTTAAATGCGTTTTTAGCGCATGATTGTACATTTGAGCTGAATGTGTCAAAATCTTAAAAATTAACAGGTGCCCAAGCAATTTCATGCTAGAATCATCATCCGGATGCCAAAATAAACTAAATACAGCAAAAGATTTGAGTGCACAACGTTTGGTTTAGGTTTGACAGCCAATCACCTTTTGCTTAATGCTTAGCCATGATGTACATTTGAGCTGAATGTGTCAAAATCTTAAAAATTAACAGGTGCCCAAGCAATTTCATGCTAGAATCATCATCCGGATGCCAAAATAAACTAAATACAGCAAAAGATTTGAGTGCACAACGTTTGGTTTAGATTTGACAGCCATAATCAGCAATTGTGTACATTTGAGCTGAATGTGTCAAAATCTTAAAAATTAACAGGTGCCCAAGCAATTTCATGCTAGAATTATCATCCGGATGCCAAAATAAACTAAATACAGCAAAAGATTTGAGTGCACAACGTTTGGTTTAGGTTTGACAGCCATAATCACCTTTTTATTGCTTTAAATGCGTTTTTAGCGCATGATTGTACATTTGAGCTGAATGTGTCAAAATCTTAAAAATTAACAGGTGCCCAAGCAATTTCATGCTAGAATCATCATCCGGATGCCAAAATAAACTAAATACAGCAAAAGATTTGAGTGCACAACGTTTAGGTTTAGATTTGACAGCCATAATCAGCAATTGTGTACATTTGAGCTGAATGTGTCAAAATCTTAAAAATTAACAGGTGCCCAAGCAATTTCATGCTAGAATCATCATCCGGATGCCAAAATAAACTAAATACAGCAAAGATTTGAGTGCACAACGTTTGTTTAGGTTTGACAGCCATAATCACCTTTTTATTGCTTTAAATGCGTTTTTAGCGCATGATTGTACATTTGAGCTGAATGTGTCAAAATCTTAAAAATTAAACAGGTGCCCAAGCAATTTCATGCTAGAATCATCATCCGGATGCCAAAATAAACAAAATACAGCAAAAGATTTGAGTGCACAACGTTTGGTTTAGATTTGACAGCCATAATCAGCAATTGTGTACATTTGAGCTGAATGTGTCAAATTCTTAAAAATTAACAGGTGCCCAAGCAATTTCATGCTAGAATCATCATCCGGATGCCAAAATAAACTAAATACAGCAAAAGATTTGAGTGCACAACGTTTGGTTTAGGTTTGACAGCCATAATCACCTTTTTATTGCTTTAAATGCGTTTTTAGCGCATGATTGTACATTTGAGCTGAATGTGTCAAAATCTTAAAAAATTAACAGGTGCCCAAGCAATTTTCATGCTAGAATCATCATCCGGATGCCAAAATAAACTAAATACAGCAAAAGATTTGAGTGCACAACGTTTGGTTTAGATTTGACAGCCATAATCAGCAATTGTGTACATTTGAGCTGATGTGTCAAAATCTTAAAAATTAACAGGTGCCCAAGCAATTTCATGCTAGAATCATCATCCGGATGCCAAAATAAACTAAATACAGCAAAAGATTTGAGTGCACAACGTTTGGTTTAGGTTTGACAGCCATAATCACCTTTTTATTGCTTTAAATGCGTTTTTAGCGCATGATTGTACATTTGAGCTGAATGTGTCAAAATCTTAAAAATTAACAGGTGCCCAAGCAATTTCATGCTAGAATCATCATCCGGATGCCAAAATAAACTAAATACAGCAAAAGATTTGAGTGCACAACGTTGGTTTAGATTTTGACAGCCATAATCAGCAATTGTGTACATTTGAGCTGAATGTGTCAAAATTCTTAAAAATTAACAGGTGCCCAAGCAATTTCATGCTAGAATCATCATCCGGATGCCAAAATAAACTAAATGCAGCAAAAGATTTGAGTGCACAACGTTTGGTTTAGGTTTGACAGCCATAATCACCTTTTTATTGCTTTAAATGCGTTTTTAGCGCATGATTGTACATTTGAGCTGAATGTGTCAAAATCTTAAAAATTAACAGGTGCCCAAGCAATTTCATGCTAGAATCATCATCCGGATGCCAAAATAAACTAAATACAGCAAAAGATTTGAGTGCACAACGTTTGGTTTAGATTTGACAGCCATAATCAGCAATTGTGTACATTTGAGATGAATGTGTCAAAATCTTAAAAATTAACAGGTGCCCAAGCAATTTCATGCTAGAATCATCATCCGGATGCCAAAATAAACTAAATACAGCAAAAGATTTGAGTGCACAACGTTTGGTTTAGGTTTGACAGCCATAATCACCTTTTTATTGCTTTAAATGCGTTTTTAGCGCATGATTGTACATTTGAGCTGAATGTGTCAAAATCTTAAAAATTAACAGGTGCCCAAGCAATTTCATGCTAGAATCATCATCCGGATGCCAAAATAAACTAAATACAGCAAAAGATTTGAGTGCACAACGTTTGGTTTAGATTTGTCAGCCATAATCAGCAATTGTGTACATTTGAGCTGAATGTGTCAAAATCTTAAAAATTAACAGGTGCCCAAGCAATTTCATGCTAGAATCATCATCCGGATGCCAAAATAAACTAAATACAGCAAAAGATTTGAGTGCACAACGTTTGGTTTAGGTTTGACAGCCATAATCACCTTTTTATTGCTTTAAATGCGTTTTTAGCGCATGATTGTACATTTGAGCTGAATGTGTCAAAATCTTAAAAATTAACAGGTGCCCAAGCAATTTCATGCTAGAATCATCATCCGGATGCCAAAATAAACTAAATACAGCAAAAGATTTGAGTGCACAACGTTTGGTTTAGATTTGACAGCCATAATCAGCAATTGTGTACATTTGAGCTGAATGTGTCAAAATCTTAAAAATTAACAGGTGCCCAAGCAATTTCATGCTAGAATCATCATCCGGATGCCAAAATAAACTAAATACAGCAAAAGATTTGAGTGCACAACGTTTGGTTTAGGTTTGACAGCCATAATCAGCAATTGTGTACATTTGAGCTGAATGTGTCAAAATCTTAAAAATTAACAGGTGCCCAAGCAATTTCATGCTAGAATCATCATCCGGATGCCAAAATAAACTAAATACAGCAAAAGATTTGAGTGCACAACGTTTGGTTTAGGTTTGACAGCCATAATCACCTTTTTATTGCTTTAAATGCGTTTTTAGCGCATGATTGTACATTTGAGCTGAATGTGTCAAAATCTTAAAAATTAACAGGTGCCCAAGCAATTTCATGCTAGAATCATCATCCGGATGCCAAAATAAACTAAATACAGCAAAAGATTTGAGTGCACAACGTTTGGTTTAGATTTGACAGCCATAATCAGCAATTGTGTACATTTGAGCTGAATGTGTCAAAATCTTAAAAATTAACAGGTGCCCAAGCAATTTCATGCTAGAATCATCATCCGGATGCCAAAATAAACTAAATACAGCAAAAGATTTGAGTGCACAACGTTTGGTTTAGGTTTGACAGCCATAATCACCTTTTTATTGCTTTAAATGCGTTTTTAGCGCATGATTGTACATTTGAGCTGAATGTGTCAAAATCTTAAAAATTAACAGGTGCCCAAGCAATTTCATGCTAGAATCATCATCCGGATGCCAAAATAAACTAAATACAGCAAAAGATTTGAGTGCACAACGTTTGGTTTAGATTTGACAGCCATAATCAGCAATTGTGTACATTTGAGCTGAATGTGTCAAAATCTTAAAAATTAACAGGTGCCCAAGCAATTTCATGCTAGAATCATCATCCGGATGCCAAAATAAACTAAATACAGCAAAAGATTTGAGTGCACAACGTTTGGTTTAGGTTTGACAGCCATAATCACCTTTTTATTGCTTTAAATGCGTTTTTAGCGCATGATTGTACATTTGAGCTGAATGTGTCAAAATCTTAAAAATTAACAGGTGCCCAAGCAATTTCATGCTAGAATCATCATCCGGATGCCAAAATAAACTAAATACAGCAAAAGATTTGAGTGCACAACGTTTGGTTTAGATTTGACAGCCATAATCAGCAATTGTGTACATTTGAGCTGAATGTGTCAAAATCTTAAAAATTAACAGGTGCCCAAGCAATTTCATGCTAGAATCATCATCCGGATGCCAAAATAAACTAAATACAGCAAAAGATTTGAGTGCACAACGTTTGGTTTAGGTTTGACAGCCATAATCACCTTTTTATTGCTTTAAATGCGTTTTTAGCGCATGATTGTACATTTGAGCTGAATGTGTCAAAATCTTAAAAATTAACAGGTGCCCAAGCAATTTCATGCTAGAATCATCATCCGGATGCCAAAATAAACTAAATACAGCAAAAGATTTGAGTGCACAACGTTTGGTTTAGGTTTGACAGCCATAATCACCTTTTTATTGCTTTAAATGCGTTTTTAGCGCATGATTGTACATTTGAGCTGAATGTGTCAAAATCTTAAAAATTAACAGGTGCCCAAGCAATTTCATGCTAGAATCATCATCCGGATGCCAAAATAAACTAAATACAGCAAAAGATTTGAGTGCACAACGTTTGGTTTAGATTTGACAGCCATAATCAGCAATTGTGTACATTTGAGCTGAATGTGTCAAAATCTTAAAAATTAACAGGTGCCCAAGCAATTTCATGCTAGAATTATCATCCGGATGCCAAAATAAACTAAATACAGCAAAAGATTTGAGTGCACAACGTTTGGTTTAGGTTTGACAGCCATAATCACCTTTTTATTGCTTTAAATGCGTTTTTAGCGCATGATTGTACATTTGAGCTGAATGTGTCAAAAACTTAAAAATTAACAGGTGCCCAAGCAATTTCATGCTAGAATCATCATCCGGATGCCAAAATAAACTAAATACAGCAAAAGATTTGAGTGCACAACGTTTAGTTTAGATTTGACAGCCATAATCAGCAATTGTGTACATTTGAGCTGAATGTGTCAAAATCTTAAAAATTAACAGGTGCCCAAGCAATTTCATGCTAGAATCATCATCCGGATGCCAAAATAAACTAAATACAGCAAAAGATTTGAGTGCACAACGTTTGGTTTAGGTTTGACAGCCATAATCACCTTTTTATTGCTTTAAATGCGTTTTTAGCGCATGATTGTACATTTGAGCTGAATGTGTCAAAATCTTAAAAATTAACAGGTGCCCAAGCAATTTCATGCTAGAATCATCATCCGGATGCCAAAATAAACTAAATACAGCAAAAGATTTGAGTGCACAACGTTTGGTTTAGATTTGACAGCCATAATCAGCAATTGTGTACATTTGAGCTGAATGTGTCAAAATCTTAAAAATTAACAGGTGCCCAAGCAATTTCATGCTAGAATCATCATCCGGATGCCAAAATAAACTAAATACAGCAAAAGATTTGAGTGCACAACGTTTGGTTTAGGTTTGACAGCCATAATCACCTTTTTATTGCTTTAAATGCGTTTTTAGCGCATGATTGTACATTTGAGCTGAATGTGTCAAAATCTTAAAAATTAACAGGTGCCCAAGCAATTTCATGCTAGAATCATCATCCGGATGCCAAAATAAACTAAATACAGCAAAAGATTTGAGTGCACAACGTTTGGTTTAGATTTGACAGCCATAATCAGCAATTGTGTACATTTGAGCTGAATGTGTCAAAATCTTAAAAATTAACAGGTGCCCAAGCAATTTCATGCTAGAATCATCATCCGGATGCCAAAATAAACTAAATACAGCAAAAGATTTGAGTGCACAACGTTTGGTTTAGGTTTGACAGCCATAATCACCTTTTTATTGCTTTAAATGCGTTTTTAGCGCATGATTGTACATTTGAGCTGAATGTGTCAAAATCTTAAAAATTAACAGGTGCCCAAGCAATTTCATGCTAGAATCATCATCCGGATGCCAAAATAAACTAAATACAGCAAAAGATTTGAGTGCACAACGTTTGGTTTAGATTTGACAGCCATAATCAGCAATTGTGTACATTTGAGCTGAATGTGTCAAAATCTTAAAAATTAACAGGTGCCCAAGCAATTTCATGCTAGAATCATCATCCGGATGCCAAAATAAACTAAATACAGCAAAAGATTTGAGTGCACAACGTTTGGTTTAGGTTTGACAGCCATAATCACCTTTTTATTGCTTTAAATGCGTTTTTAGCGCATGATTGTACATTTGAGCTGAATGTGTCAAAATCTTAAAAATTAACAGGTGCCCAAGCAATTTCATGCTAGAATCATCATCCGGATGCCAAAATAAACTAAATACAGCAAAAGATTTGAGTGCACAACGTTTGGTTTAGATTTGACAGCCATAATCAGCAATTGTGTACATTTGAGCTGAATGTGTCAAAATCTTAAAAATTAACAGGTGCCCTAGCAATTTCATGCTAGAATCATCATCCGGATGCCAAAATAAACTAAATACAGCAAAAGATTTGAGTGCACAACGTTTGGTTTAGGTTTGACAGCCATAATCACCTTTTTATTGCTTTAAATGCGTTTTTAGCGCATGATTGTACATTTGAGCTGAATGTGTCAAAATCTTAAAAATTAACAGGTGCCCAAGCAATTTCATGCTAGAATCATCATCCGGATGCCAAAATAAACAAAATACAGCAAAAGATTTGAGTGCACAACGTTTGGTTTAGGTTTGACAGCCATAATCACCTTTTTATTGCTTTAAATGCGTTTTTAGCGCATGATTGTACATTTGAGCTGAATGTGTCAAAATCTTAAAAATTAACAGGTGCCCAAGCAATTTCATGCTAGAATCATCATCCGGATGCCAAAATAAACTAAATACAGCAAAAGATTTGAGTGCACAACGTTTGGTTTAGATTTGACAGCCATAATCAGCAATTGTGTACATTTGAGCTGAATGTGTCAAAATCTTAAAAATTAACAGGTGCCCTAGCAATTTCATGCTAGAATCATCATCCGGATGCCAAAATAAACTAAATACAGCAAAAGATTTGAGTGCACAACGTTTGGTTTAGGTTTGACAGCCATAATCACCTTTTTATTGCTTTAAATGCGTTTTTAGCGCATGATTGTACATTTGAGCTGAATGTGTCAAAATCTTAAAAATTAACAGGTGCCCAAGCAATTTCATGCTAGAATCATCATCCGGATGCCAAAATAAACTAAATACAGCAAAAGATTTGAGTGCACAACGTTTGGTTTAGGTTTGACAGCCATAATCACCTTTTTATTGCTTTAAATGCGTTTTTAGCGCATGATTGTACATTTGAGCTGAATGTGTCAAAATCTTAAAAATTAACAGGTGCCCAAGCAATTTCATGCTAGAATCATCATCCGGATGCCAAAATAAACTAAATACAGCAAAAGATTTGAGTGCACAACGTTTGGTTTAGATTTGACAGCCATAATCAGCAATTGTGTACATTTGAGCTGAATGTGTCAAAATCTTAAAAATTAACAGGTGCCCAAGCAATTTCATGCTAGAATCATCATCCGGATGCCAAAATAAACTAAATACAGCAAAAGATTTGAGTGCACAACGTTTGGTTTAGGTTTGACAGCCATAATCACCTTTTTATTGCTTTAAATGCGTTTTTAGCGCATGATTGTACATTTGAGCTGAATGTGTCAAAATCTTAAAAATTAACAGGTGCCCAAGCAATTTCATGCTAGAATCATCATCCGGATGCCAAAATAAACTAAATACAGCAAAAGATTTGAGTGCACAACGTTTGGTTTAGATTTGACAGCCATAATCAGCAATTGTGTACATTTGAGCTGAATGTGTCAAAATCTTAAAAATTAACAGGTGCCCAAGCAATTTCATGCTAGAATCATCATCCGGATGCCAAAATAAACTAAATACAGCAAAAGATTTGAGTGCACAACGTTTGGTTTAGGTTTGACAGCCATAATCACCTTTTTATTGCTTTAAATGCGTTTTTAGCGCATGATTGTACATTTGAGCTGAATGTGTCAAAATCTTAAAAATTAACAGGTGCCCAAGCAATTTCATGCTAGAATCATCATCCGGATGCCAAAATAAACTAAATACAGCAAAAGATTTGAGTGCACAACGTTTGGTTTAGATTTGACAGCCATAATCAGCAATTGTGTACATTTGAGCTGAATGTGTCAAAATCTTAAAAATTAACAGGTGCCCAAGCAATTTCATGCTAGAATCATCATCCGGATGCCAAAATAAACTAAATACAGCAAAAGATTTGAGTGCACAACGTTTGGTTTAGGTTTGACAGCCATAATCACCTTTTTATTGCTTTAAATGCGTTTTTAGCGCATGATTGTACATTTGAGCTGAATGTGTCAAAATCTTAAAAATTAACAGGTGCCCAAGCAATTTCATGCTAGAATCATCATCCGGATGCCAAAATAAACTAAATACAGCAAAAGATTTGAGTGCACAACGTTTGGTTTAGGTTTGACAGCCATAATCACCTTTTTATTGCTTTAAATGCGTTTTTAGCGCATGATTGTACATTTGAGCTGAATGTGTCAAAATCTTAAAAATTAACAGGTGCCCAAGCAATTTCATGCTAGAATCATCATCCGGATGCCAAAATAAACTAAATACAGCAAAAGATTTGAGTGCACAACGTTTGGTTTAGATTTGACAGCCATAATCAGCAATTGTGTACATTTGAGCTGAATGTGTCAAAATCTTAAAAATTAACAGGTGCCCAAGCAATTTCATGCTAGAATTATCATCCGGATGCCAAAATAAACTAAATACAGCAAAAGATTTGAGTGCACAACGTTTGGTTTAGGTTTGACAGCCATAATCACCTTTTTATTGCTTTAAATGCGTTTTTAGCGCATGATTGTACATTTGAGCTGAATGTGTCAAAATCTTAAAAATTAACAGGTGCCCAAGCAATTTCATGCTAGAATCATCATCCGGATGCCAAAATAAACTAAATACAGCAAAAGATTTGAGTGCACAACGTTTAGTTTAGATTTGACAGCCATAATCAGCAATTGTGTACATTTGAGCTGAATGTGTCAAAATCTTAAAAATTAACAGGTGCCCAAGCAATTTCATGCTAGAATCATCATCCGGATGCCAAAATAAACTAAATACAGCAAAAGATTTGAGTGCACAACGTTTGGTTTAGGTTTGACAGCCATAATCACCTTTTTATTGATTTAAATGCGTTTTTAGCGCATGATTGTACATTTGAGCTGAATGTGTCAAAATCTTAAAAATTAACAGGTGCCCAAGCAATTTCATGCTAGAATCATCATCCGGATGCCAAAATAAACTAAATACAGCAAAAGATTTGAGTGCACAACGTTTGGTTTAGATTTGACAGCCATAATCAGCAATTGTGTACATTTGAGCTGAATGTGTCAAAATCTTAAAAATTAACAGGTGCCCAAGCAATTTCATGCTAGAATCATCATCCGGATGCCAAAATAAACTAAATACAGCAAAAGATTTGAGTGCACAACGTTTGGTTTAGGTTTGACAGCCATAATCACCTTTTTATTGCTTTAAATGCGTTTTTAGCGCATGATTGTACATTTGAGCTGAATGTGTCAAAATCTTAAAAATTAACAGGTGCCCAAGCAATTTCATGCTAGAATCATCATCCGGATGCCAAAATAAACTAAATACAGCAAAAGATTTGAGTGCACAACGTTTGGTTTAGATTTGACAGCCATAATCAGCAATTGTGTACATTTGAGCTGAATGTGTCAAAATCTTAAAAATTAACAGGTGCCCAAGCAATTTCATGCTAGAATCATCATCCGGATGCCAAAATAAACTAAATACAGCAAAAGATTTGAGTGCACAACGTTTGGTTTAGGTTTGACAGCCATAATCACCTTTTTATTGCTTTAAATGCGTTTTTAGCGCATGATTGTACATTTGAGCTGAATGTGTCAAAATCTTAAAAATTAACAGGTGCCCAAGCAATTTCATGCTAGAATCATCATCCGGATGCCAAAATAAACTAAATACAGCAAAAGATTTGAGTGCACAACGTTTGGTTTAGATTTGACAGCCATAATCAGCAATTGTGTACATTTGAGCTGAATGTGTCAAAATCTTAAAAATTAACAGGTGCCCAAGCAATTTCATGCTAGAATCATCATCCGGATGCCAAAATAAACTAAATACAGCAAAAGATTTGAGTGCACAACGTTTGGTTTAGGTTTGACAGCCATAATCACCTTTTTATTGCTTTAAATGCGTTTTTAGCGCATGATTGTACATTTGAGCTGAATGTGTCAAAATCTTAAAAATTAACAGGTGCCCAAGCAATTTCATGCTAGAATCATCATCCGGATGCCAAAATAAACTAAATACAGCAAAAGATTTGAGTGCACAACGTTTGGTTTAGATTTGACAGCCATAATCAGCAATTGTGTACATTTGAGCTGAATGTGTCAAAATCTTAAAAATTAACAGGTGCCCTAGCAATTTCATGCTAGAATCATCATCCGGATGCCAAAATAAACTAAATACAGCAAAAGATTTGAGTGCACAACGTTTGGTTTAGGTTTGACAGCCATAATCACCTTTTTATTGCTTTAAATGCGTTTTTAGCGCATGATTGTACATTTGAGCTGAATGTGTCAAAATCTTAAAAATTAACAGGTGCCCAAGCAATTTCATGCTAGAATCATCATCCGGATGCCAAAATAAACAAAATACAGCAAAAGATTTGAGTGCACAACGTTTGGTTTAGGTTTGACAGCCATAATCACCTTTTTATTGCTTTAAATGCGTTTTTAGCGCATGATTGTACATTTGAGCTGAATGTGTCAAAATCTTAAAAATTAACAGGTGCCCAAGCAATTTCATGCTAGAATCATCATCCGGATGCCAAAATAAACTAAATACAGCAAAAGATTTGAGTGCACAACGTTTGGTTTAGATTTGACAGCCATAATCAGCAATTGTGTACATTTGAGCTGAATGTGTCAAAATCTTAAAAATTAACAGGTGCCCTAGCAATTTCATGCTAGAATCATCATCCGGATGCCAAAATAAACTAAATACAGCAAAAGATTTGAGTGCACAACGTTTGGTTTAGGTTTGACAGCCATAATCACCTTTTTATTGCTTTAAATGCGTTTTTAGCGCATGATTGTACATTTGAGCTGAATGTGTCAAAATCTTAAAAATTAACAGGTGCCCAAGCAATTTCATGCTAGAATCATCATCCGGATGCCAAAATAAACTAAATACAGCAAAAGATTTGAGTGCACAACGTTTGGTTTAGGTTTGACAGCCATAATCACCTTTTTATTGCTTTAAATGCGTTTTTAGCGCATGATTGTACATTTGAGCTGAATGTGTCAAAATCTTAAAAATTAACAGGTGCCCAAGCAATTTCATGCTAGAATCATCATCCGGATGCCAAAATAAACTAAATACAGCAAAGGATTTGAGTGCACAACGTTTGGTTTAGATTTGACAGCCATAATCAGCAATTGTGTACATTTGAGCTGAATGTGTCAAAATCTTAAAAATTAACAGGTGCCCAAGCAATTTCATGCTAGAATCATCATCCGGATGCCAAAATAAACTAAATACAGCAAAAGATTTGAGTGCACAACGTTTGGTTTAGGTTTGACAGCCATAATCACCTTTTTATTGCTTTAAATGCGTTTTTAGCGCATGATTGTACATTTGAGCTGAATGTGTCAAAATCTTAAAAATTAACAGGTGCCCAAGCAATTTCATGCTAGAATCATCATCCGGATGCCAAAATAAACTAAATACAGCAAAAGATTTGAGTGCACAACGTTTGGTTTAGATTTGACAGCCATAATCAGCAATTGTGTACATTTGAGCTGAATGTGTCAAAATCTTAAAAATTAACAGGTGCCCTAGCAATTTCATGCTAGAATCATCATCCGGATGCCAAAATAAACTAAATACAGCAAAAGATTTGAGTGCACAACGTTTGGTTTAGGTTTGACAGCCATAATCACCTTTTTATTGCTTTAAATGCGTTTTTAGCGCATGATTGTACATTTGAGCTGAATGTGTCAAAATCTTAAAAATTAACAGGTGCCCAAGCAATTTCATGCTAGAATCATCATCCGGATGCCAAAATAAACTAAATACAGCAAAAGATTTGAGTGCACAACGTTTGGTTTAGGTTTGACAGCCATAATCACCTTTTTATTGCTTTAAATGCGTTTTTAGCGCATGATTGTACATTTGAGCTGAATGTGTCAAAATCTTAAAAATTAACAGGTGCCCAAGCAATTTCATGCTAGAATCATCATCCGGATGCCAAAATAAACTAAATACAGCAAAAGATTTGAGTGCACAACGTTTGGTTTAGATTTGACAGCCATAATCAGCAATTGTGTACATTTGAGCTGAATGTGTCAAAATCTTAAAAATTAACAGGTGCCCTAGCAATTTCATGCTAGAATCATCATCCGGATGCCAAAATAAACTAAATACAGCAAAAGATTTGAGTGCACAACGTTTGGTTTAGGTTTGACAGCCATAATCACCTTTTTATTGCTTTAAATGCGTTTTTAGCGCATGATTGTACATTTGAGCTGAATGTGTCAAAATCTTAAAAATTAACAGGTGCCCAAGCAATTTCATGCTAGAATCATCATCCGGATGCCAAAATAAACTAAATACAGCAAAAGATTTGAGTGCACAACGTTTGGTTTAGGTTTGACAGCCATAATCACCTTTTTATTGCTTTAAATGCGTTTTTAGCGCATGATTGTACATTTGAGCTGAATGTGTCAAAATCTTAAAAATTAACAGGTGCCCAAGCAATTTCATGCTAGAATCATCATCCGGATGCCAAAATAAACAAAATACAGCAAAAGATTTGAGTGCACAACGTTTGGTTTAGGTTTGACAGCCATAATCACCTTTTTATTGCTTTAAATGCGTTTTTAGCGCATGATTGTACATTTGAGCTGAATGTGTCAAAATCTTAAAAATTAACAGGTGCCCAAGCAATTTCATGCTAGAATCATCATCCGGATGCCAAAATAAACTAAATACAGCAAAAGATTTGAGTGCACAACGTTTGGTTTAGATTTGACAGCCATAATCAGCAATTGTGTACATTTGAGCTGAATGTGTCAAAATCTTAAAAATTAACAGGTGCCCTAGCAATTTCATGCTAGAATCATCATCCGGATGCCAAAATAAACTAAATACAGCAAAAGATTTGAGTGCACAACGTTTGGTTTAGGTTTGACAGCCATAATCACCTTTTTATTGCTTTAAATGCGTTTTTAGCGCATGATTGTACATTTGAGCTGAATGTGTCAAAATCTTAAAAATTAACAGGTGCCCAAGCAATTTCATGCTAGAATCATCATCCGGATGCCAAAATAAACTAAATACAGCAAAAGATTTGAGTGCACAACGTTTGGTTTAGGTTTGACAGCCATAATCACCTTTTTATTGCTTTAAATGCGTTTTTAGCGCATGATTGTACATTTGAGCTGAATGTGTCAAAATCTTAAAAATTAACAGGTGCCCAAGCAATTTCATGCTAGAATCATCATCCGGATGCCAAAATAAACTAAATACAGCAAAGGATTTGAGTGCACAACGTTTGGTTTAGATTTGACAGCCATAATCAGCAATTGTGTACATTTGAGCTGAATGTGTCAAAATCTTAAAAATTAACAGGTGCCCAAGCAATTTCATGCTAGAATCATCATCCGGATGCCAAAATAAACTAAATACAGCAAAAGATTTGAGTGCACAACGTTTGGTTTAGGTTTGACAGCCATAATCACCTTTTTATTGCTTTAAATGCGTTTTTAGCGCATGATTGTACATTTGAGCTGAATGTGTCAAAATCTTAAAAATTAACAGGTGCCCAAGCAATTTCATGCTAGAATCATCATCCGGATGCCAAAATAAACTAAATACAGCAAAAGATTTGAGTGCACAACGTTTGGTTTAGATTTGACAGCCATAATCAGCAATTGTGTACATTTGAGCTGAATGTGTCAAAATCTTAAAAATTAACAGGTGCCCTAGCAATTTCATGCTAGAATCATCATCCGGATGCCAAAATAAACTAAATACAGCAAAAGATTTGAGTGCACAACGTTTGGTTTAGGTTTGACAGCCATAATCACCTTTTTATTGCTTTAAATGCGTTTTTAGCGCATGATTGTACATTTGAGCTGAATGTGTCAAAATCTTAAAAATTAACAGGTGCCCAAGCAATTTCATGCTAGAATCATCATCCGGATGCCAAAATAAACTAAATACAGCAAAAGATTTGAGTGCACAACGTTTGGTTTAGGTTTGACAGCCATAATCACCTTTTTATTGCTTTAAATGCGTTTTTAGCGCATGATTGTACATTTGAGCTGAATGTGTCAAAATCTTAAAAATTAACAGGTGCCCAAGCAATTTCATGCTAGAATCATCATCCGGATGCCAAAATAAACTAAATACAGCAAAAGATTTGAGTGCACAACGTTTGGTTTAGATTTGACAGCCATAATCAGCAATTGTGTACATTTGAGCTGAATGTGTCAAAATCTTAAAAATTAACAGGTGCCCTAGCAATTTCATGCTAGAATCATCATCCGGATGCCAAAATAAACTAAATACAGCAAAAGATTTGAGTGCACAACGTTTGGTTTAGGTTTGACAGCCATAATCACCTTTTTATTGCTTTAAATGCGTTTTTAGCGCATGATTGTACATTTGAGCTGAATGTGTCAAAATCTTAAAAATTAACAGGTGCCCAAGCAATTTCATGCTAGAATCATCATCCGGATGCCAAAATAAACTAAATACAGCAAAAGATTTGAGTGCACAACGTTTGGTTTAGGTTTGACAGCCATAATCACCTTTTTATTGCTTTAAATGCGTTTTTAGCGCATGATTGTACATTTGAGCTGAATGTGTCAAAATCTTAAAAATTAACAGGTGCCCAAGCAATTTCATGCTAGAATCATCATCCGGATGCCAAAATAAACTAAATACAGCAAAAGATTTGAGTGCACAACGTTTGGTTTAGATTTGACAGCCATAATCAGCAATTGTGTACATTTGAGCTGAATGTGTCAAAATCTTAAAAATTAACAGGTGCCCAAGCAATTTCATGCTAGAATCATCATCCGGATGCCAAAATAAACTAAATACAGCAAAAGATTTGAGTGCACAACGTTTGGTTTAGGTTTGACAGCCATAATCACCTTTTTATTGCTTTAAATGCGTTTTTAGCGCATGATTGTACATTTGAGCTGAATGTGTCAAAATCTTAAAAATTAACAGGTGCCCAAGCAATTTCATGCTAGAATCATCATCCGGATGCCAAAATAAACTAAATACAGCAAAAGATTTGAGTGCACAACGTTTGGTTTAGATTTGACAGCCATAATCAGCAATTGTGTACATTTGAGCTGAATGTGTCAAAATCTTAAAAATTAACAGGTGCCCTAGCAATTTCATGCTAGAATCATCATCCGGATGCCAAAATAAACTAAATACAGCAAAAGATTTGAGTGCACAACGTTTGGTTTAGGTTTGACAGCCATAATCACCTTTTTATTGCTTTAAATGCGTTTTTAGCGCATGATTGTACATTTGAGCTGAATGTGTCAAAATCTTAAAAATTAACAGGTGCCCAAGCAATTTCATGCTAGAATCATCATCCGGATGCCAAAATAAACAAAATACAGCAAAAGATTTGAGTGCACAACGTTTGGTTTAGGTTTGACAGCCATAATCACCTTTTTATTGCTTTAAATGCGTTTTTAGCGCATGATTGTACATTTGAGCTGAATGTGTCAAAATCTTAAAAATTAACAGGTGCCCAAGCAATTTCATGCTAGAATCATCATCCGGATGCCAAAATAAACTAAATACAGCAAAAGATTTGAGTGCACAACGTTTGGTTTAGATTTGACAGCCATAATCAGCAATTGTGTACATTTGAGCTGAATGTGTCAAAATCTTAAAAATTAACAGGTGCCCTAGCAATTTCATGCTAGAATCATCATCCGGATGCCAAAATAAACTAAATACAGCAAAAGATTTGAGTGCACAACGTTTGGTTTAGGTTTGACAGCCATAATCACCTTTTTATTGCTTTAAATGCGTTTTTAGCGCATGATTGTACATTTGAGCTGAATGTGTCAAAATCTTAAAAATTAACAGGTGCCCAAGCAATTTCATGCTAGAATCATCATCCGGATGCCAAAATAAACTAAATACAGCAAAAGATTTGAGTGCACAACGTTTGGTTTAGGTTTGACAGCCATAATCACCTTTTTATTGCTTTAAATGCGTTTTTAGCGCATGATTGTACATTTGAGCTGAATGTGTCAAAATCTTAAAAATTAACAGGTGCCCAAGCAATTTCATGCTAGAATCATCATCCGGATGCCAAAATAAACTAAATACAGCAAAGGATTTGAGTGCACAACGTTTGGTTTAGATTTGACAGCCATAATCAGCAATTGTGTACATTTGAGCTGAATGTGTCAAAATCTTAAAAATTAACAGGTGCCCAAGCAATTTCATGCTAGAATCATCATCCGGATGCCAAAATAAACTAAATACAGCAAAAGATTTGAGTGCACAACGTTTGGTTTAGGTTTGACAGCCATAATCACCTTTTTATTGCTTTAAATGCGTTTTTAGCGCATGATTGTACATTTGAGCTGAATGTGTCAAAATCTTAAAAATTAACAGGTGCCCAAGCAATTTCATGCTAGAATCATCATCCGGATGCCAAAATAAACTAAATACAGCAAAAGATTTGAGTGCACAACGTTTGGTTTAGATTTGACAGCCATAATCAGCAATTGTGTACATTTGAGCTGAATGTGTCAAAATCTTAAAAATTAACAGGTGCCCTAGCAATTTCATGCTAGAATCATCATCCGGATGCCAAAATAAACTAAATACAGCAAAAGATTTGAGTGCACAACGTTTGGTTTAGGTTTGACAGCCATAATCACCTTTTTATTGCTTTAAATGCGTTTTTAGCGCATGATTGTACATTTGAGCTGAATGTGTCAAAATCTTAAAATTAACAGGTGCCCAAGCAATTTCATGCTAGAATCATCATCCGGATGCCAAAATAAACTAAATACAGCAAAAGATTTGAGTGCACAACGTTTGGTTTAGGTTTGACAGCCATAATCACCTTTTTATTGCTTTAAATGCGTTTTTAGCGCATGATTGTACATTTGAGCTGAATGTGTCAAAATCTTAAAAATTAACAGGTGCCCAAGCAATTTCATGCTAGAATCATCATCCGGATGCCAAAATAAACTAAATACAGCAAAAGATTTGAGTGCACAACGTTTGGTTTAGATTTGACAGCCATAATCAGCAATTGTGTACATTTGAGCTGAATGTGTCAAAATCTTAAAAATTAACAGGTGCCCTAGCAATTTCATGCTAGAATCATCATCCGGATGCCAAAATAAACTAAATACAGCAAAAGATTTGAGTGCACAACGTTTGGTTTAGGTTTGACAGCCATAATCACCTTTTTATTGCTTTAAAATGCGTTTTTAGCGCATGATTGTACATTTGAGCTGAATGTGTCAAAATCTTAAAAATTAACAGGTGCCCAAGCAATTTCATGCTAGAATCATCATCCGGATGCCAAAATAAACTAATACAGCAAAAGATTTGAGTGCACAACGTTTGGTTTAGGTTTGACAGCCATAATCACCTTTTTATTGCTTTAAATGCGTTTTTAGCGCATGATTGTACATTTGAGCTGAATGTGTCAAAATCTTAAAAATTAACAGGTGCCCCAAGCAATTTCATGCTAGAATCATCATCCCGGATGCCAAAATAAACTAAATACAGCAAAAGATTTGAGTGCACAACGTTTGGTTTAGATTTGACAGCCATAATCAGCAATTGTGTACATTTGAGCTGAATGTGTCAAAATCTTAAAAATTAACAGGTGCCCAAGCAATTTCATGCTAGAATCATCATCCGGATGCCAAAATAAACTAAATACAGCAAAAGATTTGAGTGCACAACGTTTGGTTTAGGTTTGACAGCCATAATCACCTTTTTATTGCTTTAAATGCGTTTTTAGCGCATGATTGTACATTTGAGCTGAATGTGTCAAAATCTTAAAAATTAACAGGTGCCCAAGCAATTTCATGCTAGAATCATCATCCGGATGCCAAAATAAACTAAATACAGCAAAAGATTTGAGTGCACAACGTTTGGTTTAGGTTTGACAGCCATAATCACCTTTTTATTGCTTTAAATGCGTTTTTAGCGCATGATTGTACATTTGAGCTGAATGTGTCAAAATCTTAAAAATTAACAGGTGCCCAAGCAATTTCATGCTAGAATCATCATCCGGATGCCAAAATAAACTAAATACAGCAAAAGATTTGAGTGCACAACGTTTGGTTTAGATTTGACAGCCATAATCAGCAATTGTGTACATTTGAGCTGAATGTGTCAAAATCTTAAAAATTAACAGGTGCCCAAGCAATTTCATGCTAGAATCATCATCCGGATGCCAAAATAAACTAAATACAGCAAAAGATTTGAGTGCACAACGTTTGGTTTAGGTTTGACAGCCATAATCACCTTTTTATTGCTTTAAATGCGTTTTTAGCGCATGATTGTACATTTGAGCTGAATGTGTCAAAATCTTAAAAATTAACAGGTGCCCAAGCAATTTCATGCTAGAATCATCATCCGGATGCCAAAATAAACTAAATACAGCAAAAGATTTGAGTGCACAACGTTTGGTTTAGATTTGACAGCCATAATCAGCAATTGTGTACATTTGAGCTGAATGTGTCAAAATCTTAAAAATTAACAGGTGCCCTAGCAATTTCATGCTAGAATCATCATCCGGATGCCAAAATAAACTAAATACAGCAAAAGATTTGAGTGCACAACGTTTGGTTTAGGTTTGACAGCCATAATCACCTTTTTATTGCTTTAAATGCGTTTTTAGCGCATGATTGTACATTTGAGCTGAATGTGTCAAAATCTTAAAAATTAACAGGTGCCCAAGCAATTTCATGCTAGAATCATCATCCGGATGCCAAAATAAACTAAATACAGCAAAAGATTTGAGTGCACAACGTTTGGTTTAGGTTTGACAGCCATAATCACCTTTTTATTGCTTTAAATGCGTTTTTAGCGCATGATTGTACATTTGAGCTGAATGTGTCAAAATCTTAAAAATTAACAGGTGCCCAAGCAATTTCATGCTAGAATCATCATCCGGATGCCAAAATAAACTAAATACAGCAAAAGATTTGAGTGCACAACGTTTGGTTTAGATTTGACAGCCATAATCAGCAATTGTGTACATTTGAGCTGAATGTGTCAAAATCTTAAAAATTAACAGGTGCCCTAGCAATTTCATGCTAGAATCATCATCCGGATGCCAAAATAAACTAAATACAGCAAAAGATTTGAGTGCACAACGTTTTGGTTTAGGTTTGACAGCCATAATCACCTTTTTATTGCTTTAAATGCGTTTTTAGCGCATGATTGTACATTTGAGCTGAATGTGTCAAAATCTTAAAAATTAACAGGTGCCCAAGCAATTTCATGCTAGAATCATCATCCGGATGCCAAAATAAACTAAATACAGCAAAAGATTTGAGTGCACAACGTTTGGTTTAGGTTTGACAGCCATAATCACCTTTTTATTGCTTTAAATGCGTTTTTAGCGCATGATTGTACATTTGAGCTGAATGTGTCAAAATCTTAAAAATTAACAGGTGCCCAAGCAATTTCATGCTAGAATCATCATCCGGATGCCAAAATAAACTAAATACAGCAAAAGATTTGAGTGCACAACGTTTGGTTTAGGTTTGACAGCCATAATCAGCATTTGTGTACATTTGAGCTGAAATGTGTCAAAATCTTAAAAATTAACAGGTGCCCAAGCAATTTCATGCTAGAATCATCATCCGGATGCCAAAATAAACTAAATACAGCAAAAGATTTGAGTGCACAACGTTTGGTTTAGGTTTGACAGCCATAATCACCTTTTTATTGCTTTAAATGCGAGCGCATGATTGTACATTTGAGCTGAATGTGTCAAAATCTTAAAAATTAACAGGTGCCCAAGCAATTTCATGCTAGAATCATCATCCGGATGCCAAAATAAACTAAATACAGCAAAAGATTTGAGTGCACAACGTTTGGTTTAGATTTGACAGCCATAATCAGCTAATTGGTGTACATTTGAGCTGAATGTGTCAAAATCTTAAAAATTAACAGGTGCCCAAGCAATTTCATGCTAGAATCATCATCCGGATGCCAAAATAAACTAAATACAGCAAAAGATTTGAGTGCACAACGTTTGGTTTAGGTTTGACAGCCATAATCACCTTTTATTGCTTTAAATGCGTTTTAGCGCATGATTGTACATTTGAGCTGAATGTGTCAAAATCTTAAAAATTAACAGGTGCCCAAGCAATTTCATGCTAGAATCATCATCCGGATGCCAAAATAAACTAAATACAGCAAAAGATTTGAGTGCACAACGTTTGGTTTAGGTTTGACAGCCATAATCACCTTTTTATTGCTTTAAATGCGTTTTTAGCGCATGATTGTACATTTGAGCTGAATGTGTCAAAATCTTAAAAATTAACAGGTGCCCAAGCAATTTCATGCTAGAATCATCATCCGGATGCCAAAATAAACTAAATACAGCAAAAGATTTGAGTGCACAACGTTTGGTTTAGATTTGACAGCCATAATCAGCAATTGTGTACATTTGAGCTGAATGTGTCAAAATCTTAAAAATTAACAGGTGCCCTAGCAATTTCATGCTAGAATCATCATCCGGATGCCAAAATAAACTAAATACAGCAAAAGATTTGAGTGCACAACGTTTGGTTTAGGTTTGACAGCCATAATCACCTTTTTATTGCTTTAAATGCGTTTTTAGCGCATGATTGTACATTTGAGCTGAATGTGTCAAAATCTTAAAAATTAACAGGTGCCCAAGCAATTTCATGCTAGAATCATCATCCGGATGCCAAAATAAACTAAATACAGCAAAAGATTTGAGTGCACAACGTTTGGTTTAGGTTTGACAGCCATAATCACCTTTTTATTGCTTTAAATGCGTTTTTAGCGCATGATTGTACATTTGAGCTGAATGTGTCAAAATCTTAAAAATTAACAGGTGCCCAAGCAATTTCATGCTAGAATCATCATCCGGATGCCAAAATAAACTAAATACAGCAAAAGATTTGAGTGCACAACGTTTGGTTTAGATTTGACAGCCATAATCAGCAATTGTGTACATTTGAGCTGAATGTGTCAAAATCTTAAAAATTAACAGGTGCCCTAGCAATTTCATGCTAGAATCATCATCCGGATGCCAAAATAAACTAAATACAGCAAAAGATTTGAGTGCACAACGTTTGGTTTAGGTTTGACAGCCATAATCACCTTTTTATTGCTTTAAATGCGTTTTTAGCGCATGATTGTACATTTGAGCTGAATGTGTCAAAATCTTAAAAATTAACAGGTGCCCAAGCAATTTCATGCTAGAATCATCATCCGGATGCCAAAATAAACTAAATACAGCAAAAGATTTGAGTGCACAACGTTTGGTTTAGGTTTGACAGCCATAATCACCTTTTATTGCTTTAAATGCGTTTTTAGCGCATGATTGTACATTTGAGCTGAATGTGTCAAAATCTTAAAAATTAACAGGTGCCCAAGCAATTTCATGCTAGAATCATCATCCGGATGCCAAAATAAACTAAATACAGCAAAAGATTTGAGTGCACAACGTTTGGTTTAGATTTGACAGCCATAATCTATGCTAATTAGGTGTACATTTGAGCTGAATGTGTCAAAATCTTAAAAATTAACAGGTGCCCAAGCAATTTCATGCTAGAATCATCATCCGGATGCCAAAATAAACTAAATACAGCAAAAGATTTGAGTGCACAACGTTTGGTTTAGGTTTGACAGCCATAATCACCTTTTATTGCTTTAAATGCGTTTTTAGCGCATGATTGTACATTTGAGCTGAATGTGTCAAAATCTTAAAAATTAACAGGTGCCCAAGCAATTTCATGCTAGAATCATCATCCGGATGCCAAAATAAACTAAATACAGCAAAAGATTTGAGTGCACAACGTTTGGTTTAGATTTGACAGCCATAATCAGCAATTGTGTACATTTGAGCTGAATGTGTCAAAATCTTAAAAATTAACAGGTGCCCAAGCAATTTCATGCTAGAATCATCATCCGGATGCCAAAATAAACTAAATACAGCAAAAGATTTGAGTGCACAACGTTTGGTTTAGGTTTGACAGCCATAATCACCTTTTTATTGCTTTAAATGCGTTTTTAGCGCATGATTGTACATTTGAGCTGAATGTGTCAAAATCTTAAAAATTAACAGGTGCCCAAGCAATTTCATGCTAGAATCATCATCCGGATGCAAAATAAACTAAATACAGCAAAAGATTTGAGTGCACAACGTTTGGTTTAGGTTTGACAGCCATAATCACCTTTTTATTGCTTTAAATGCGTTTTTAGCGCATGATTGTACATTTGAGCTGAATGTGTCAAAATCTTAAAAATTAACAGGTGCCCAAGCAATTTCATGCTAGAATCATCATCCGGATGCCAAAATAAACTAAATACAGCAAAAGATTTGAGTGCACAACGTTTGGTTTAGATTTGACAGCCATAATCAGCAATTGTGTACATTTGAGCTGAATGTGTCAAAATCTTAAAAATTAACAGGTGCCCAAGCAATTTCATGCTAGAATCATCATCCGGATGCCAAAATAAACTAAATACAGCAAAAGATTTGAGTGCACAACGTTTGGTTTAGGTTTGACAGCCATAATCACCTTTTTATTGCTTTAAATGCGTTTTTAGCGCATGATTGTACATTTGAGCTGAATGTGTCAAAATCTTAAAAATTAACAGGTGCCCAAGCAATTTCATGCTAGAATCATCATCCGGATGCCAAAATAAACTAAATACAGCAAAAGATTTGAGTGCACAACGTTTGGTTTAGGTTTGACAGCCATAATCACCTTTTATTGCTTTAAATGCGTTTTTAGCGCATGATTGTACATTTGAGCTGAATGTGTCAAAATCTTAAAAATTAACAGGTGCCCAAGCAATTTCATGCTAGAATCATCATCCGGATGCCAAAATAAACTAAATACAGCAAAAGATTTGAGTGCACAACGTTTGGTTTAGGTTTGACAGCCATAATCACCTTTTTATTGCTTTAAATGCGTTTTTAGCGCATGATTGTACATTTGAGCTGAATGTGTCAAAATCTTAAAAATTAACAGGTGCCCAAGCAATTTCATGCTAGAATCATCATCCGGATGCCAAAATAAACTAAATACAGCAAAAGATTTGAGTGCACAACGTTTGGTTTAGGTTTGACAGCCATAATCACCTTTTATTGCTTTAAATGCGTTTTTAGCGCATGATTGTACATTTGAGCTGAATGTGTCAAAATCTTAAAAATTAACAGGTGCCCAAGCAATTTCATGCTAGAATCATCATCCGGATGCCAAAATAAACTAAATACAGCAAAAGATTTGAGTGCACAACGTTTGGTTTAGATTTGACAGCCATAATCAGCTTAATTGTGTACATTTGAGCTGAATGTGTCAAAATCTTAAAAATTAACAGGTGCCCTAGCAATTTCATGCTAGAATCATCATCCGGATGCCAAAATAAACTAAATACAGCAAAAGATTTGAGTGCACAACGTTTGGTTTAGGTTTGACAGCCATAATCACCTTTTTATTGCTTTAAATGCGTTTTTAGCGCATGATTGTACATTTGAGCTGAATGTGTCAAAATCTTAAAAATTAACAGGTGCCCAAGCAATTTCATGCTAGAATCATCATCCGGATGCCAAAATAAACTAAATACAGCAAAAGATTTGAGTGCACAACGTTTGGTTTAGGTTTGACAGCCATAATCACCTTTTTATTGCTTTAAATGCGTTTTTAGCGCATGATTGTACATTTGAGCTGAATGTGTCAAAATCTTAAAAATTAACAGGTGCCCAAGCAATTTCATGCTAGAATCATCATCCGGATGCCAAAATAAACTAAATACAGCAAAAGATTTGAGTGCACAACGTTTGGTTTAGATTTGACAGCCATAATCAGCAATTGTGTACATTTGAGCTGAATGTGTCAAAATCTTAAAAATTAACAGGTGCCCTAGCAATTTCATGCTAGAATCATCATCCGGATGCCAAAATAAACTAAATACAGCAAAAGATTTGAGTGCACAACGTTTGGTTTAGGTTTGACAGCCATAATCACCTTTTTATTGCTTTAAATGCGTTTTTAGCGCATGATTGTACATTTGAGCTGAATGTGTCAAAATCTTAAAAATTAACAGGTGCCCAAGCAATTTCATGCTAGAATCATCATCCGGATGCCAAAATAAACTAAATACAGCAAAAGATTTGAGTGCACAACGTTTGGTTTAGGTTTGACAGCCATAATCACCTTTTTATTGCTTTAAATGCGTTTTTAGCGCA